>NW_027478907.1:133261-384544 GCF_051014685.1 Ptiloglossa arizonensis | reverse complement strand
GCATCAGAACTGCGAAAATTTTGAGTTTCTAAAGCGCTTCTTACATCCAAACGGCCATATCTCGCGAACGGATTGACCAATCCGCAAAATTTCTGTTGCATCTGAAAGTAGAAACTCGCCCGATTACAACGGTACGGGTACTTTTCCCCTAGGCCGTTCTAGTTATTCGTTTCGAGCATCAGAACTGCGAAAATTTTGAGTTTCTCAAGCGTTTCTTACTTCCAAACTGCCATATCTCGCGAACGGATTGATCAATCCGCAAAATTTCTGTTGCATCTGAAAGTAGAAACCTCGCCCGATTACAACGGTATGCGCACTTTTCCCCTAGGCCGTTCTAGTCATTCGTTTCGAGCATCAGAACTGCGAAAATTTTGAGTTTCTCAAGCGTTTCTTACGTCCAAACTGCCACATCTCGCAAACGGATTGACCAATCCGCAAAATTTCTGTTGCATTTGAAAGTAGAAACTCGTCCGATTACAACGGTATGCGCACTTTTCCCCTGGGCCGTTCTAGTTATTCGTTTCGAGCATCAGAACTGCGAAAATTTTGAGTTTCTCAAGCGTTTCTTACCTCCAAACTGCCATATCTCGCGAACGCATTGACCAATCCTCAAAATTTCTGTTGCATTTGAAAGTAGAAACTCGCCCGATTACAACGGTATGCGCACTTTTCCCCTGGGCCGTTCTAGTTATTCGTTTCGAGCATCAGAACTGCGAAAATTTTGAGTTTCTAAAGCGTTTCTTACATCCAAACGGCCATATCTCGCGAACGGATTGACCAATCCGCAAAATTTCTGTTGCATCTGAAAGTAGAAACTCGCCCGATTACAACGGTATGCGTACTTCTCCCCTAGGCCATTCGTTTCGAGCATCAGAACTGCGAAAATTTTGAGTTTCTCAAGCGTTTCTAATCTCCAAACTGCCATATCTCGCGAACGGATTGATCAATCCGCAAAATTTCTGTTGCATCTGAAAGTAGAAACTCGCCCGATTACAACGGTATGCGCACTTTTCCCCTAGGCCGTTCTAGTCATTCGTTTCGAGCATCAGAACTGCGAAAATTTTGAGTTTCTCAAGCGTTTCTTACGTCCAAACTGCCACATCTCGCAAACGGATTGACCAATCCGCAAAATTTCTGTTGCATTTGAAAGTAGAAACTCGTCCGATTACAACGGTATGCGCACTTTTCCCCTGGGCCGTTCTAGTTATTCGTTTCGAGCATCAGAACTGCGAAAATTTTGAGATTCTCAAGCGTTTCTTACCTCCAAACTGCCATATCTCGCGAACGCATTGACCAATCCTCAAAATTTCTGTTGCATTTGAAAGTAGAAACTCGCCCGATTACAACGGTATGCGCACTTTTCCCCTGGGCCGTTCTAGTTATTCGTTTCGAGCATCAGAACTGCGAAAATTTTGAGTTTCTAAAGCGTTTCTTACATCCGAACGGCCATATCACGCGAACGGATTGACCAATCCGCAAAATTTCTGTTGCATCTGAAAGTAGAAACTCGCCCGATTACAACGGTATGCGTACTTCTCCCTAGGCCATTCGTTTCGAGCATCAGAACTGCGAAAATTTTGAGTTTCTCAAGCGTTTCTAATCTCCAAACTGCCTTATCTCGCGAACGGATTGATCAATCCGCAAAATTTCTGTTTCATCTGAAAGTAGAGACTCGCCCGATTACAACGGTATGTGTAGTTTTCCCCTAGGTCGTTCTTGTTATTCGTTTCGAGCATCAGAACTGCGAAAATATTGAGTTTCTCAAGCGTTTCTTACTTCCAAACTGCCATATCTCGCGAACGGATCGACCAATCCGCAAAATTTCTGTTGCATCTGAAAGTAGATACTCGCCCGATTACATCGGTATGGGTACTTTTCCCCTAGGCCGTTCTAGTTATTCGTTTCGAGCATCAGAACTGCGAAAATTTTGAGTTTCTCAAGCGTTTCTTACCTCCAAACTGCCACATCTCGCAAACGGATTGACCAATCCTCAAAATTTCTGTTGCATCTGAAAGTAGAAACTCGCCCGATTACAACGGTATGCGTTCTTCTCCCCTAGGCCGTTCTAGTCATTCGTTTCGAGCATCAGAACTGCGAAAATTTTGAGTTTCTCAAGCGTTTCTTACTTCCAAAATGCCATATCTCGCGAACGCATTTACCAATCCGCAAAATTTCTGTTGCATTTGAAAGTAGAAACTCGCCCGATTACAACGATATGCGCACTTTTCCCCTGGGCCGTTCTAGTTATTCGTTTCGAGCATCAGAACTGCGAAAATTTTGAGTTTCTAAAGCGCTTCTTACATCCAAACGGCCATATCTCGCGAACGGATTGACCAATCCGCAAAATTTCTGTTGCATCTGAAAGTAGAAACTCGCCCGATTACAACGGTACGGGTACTTTTCCCCTAGGCCGTTCTAGTTATTCGTTTCGAGCATCAGAACTGCGAAAATTTTGAGTTTCTCAAGCGTTTCTTACTTCCAATCTGCCATATCTCGCGAACGGATTGATCAATCCGCAAAATTTCTGTTGCATCTGAAAGTAGAAACTCGCCCGATTACAACGGTATGCGCACTTTTCCCCTAGGCCGTTCTAGTCATTCGTTTCGAGCATCAGAACTGCGAAAATTTTGAGTTTCTCAAGCGTTTCTTACGTCCAAACTGCCACATCTCGCAAACGGATTGACCAATCCGCAAAATTTCTGTTGCATTTGAAAGTAGAAACTCGTCCGATTACAACGGTATGCGCACTTTTCCCCTGGGCCGTTCTAGTTATTCGTTTCGAGCATCAGAACTGCGAAAATTTTGAGTTTCTCAAGCGTTTCTTACCTCCAAACTGCCATATCTCGCGAACGCATTGACCAATCCTCAAAATTTCTGTTGCATTTGAAAGTAGAAACTCGCCCGATTACAACGGTATGCGCACTTTTCCCCTGGGCCGTTCTAGTTATTCGTTTCGAGCATCAGAACTGCGAAAATTTTGAGTTTCTAAAGCGTTTCTTACATCCAAACGGCCATATCTCGCGAACGGATTGACCAATCCGCAAAATTTCTGTTGCATCTGAAAGTAGAAACTCGCCCGATTACAACGGTATGCGTACTTCTCCCCTAGGCCAGTCGTTTCGAGCATCAGAACTGCGAAAATTTTGAGTTTCTCAAGCGTTTCTTACCTCCAAACTGCCATATCTCGCGAACGCATTGACCAATCCTCAAAATTTCTGTTGCATTTGAAAGTAGAAACTCGCCCGATTACAACGGTATGCGCACTTTTCCCCTGGGCCGTTCTAGTTATTCGTTTCGAGCATCAGAACTGCGAAAATTTTGAGTTTCTAAAGCGTTTCTTACATCCAAACGGCCATATCTCGCGAACGGATTGACCAATCCGCAAAATTTCTGTTGCATCTGAAAGTAGAAACTCGCCCGATTACAACGGTATGCGTACTTCTCCCCTAGGCCATTCGTTTCGAGCATCAGAACTGCGAAAATTTTGAGTTTCTCAAGCGTTTCTAATCTCCAAACTGCCATATCTCGCGAACGGATTGATCAATCCGCAAAATTTCTGTTTCATCTGAAAGTAGAGACTCGCCCGATTACAACGGTATGTGTAGTTTTCCCCTAGGTCGTTCTTGTTATTCGTTTCGAGCATCAGAACTGCGAAAATATTGAGTTTCTCAAGCGTTTCTTACTTCCAAACTGCCATATCTCGCGAACGGATTGACCAATCCACAAAATTTCTGTTGCATCTGAAAGTAGAAACTCGCCCGATTACAACGGTATGCGTACTACTCCCCTAGGCCGTTCTAGTCATTCGTTTCGAGCATCAGAACTGCGAAAATTTTGAGTTTCTCAAGCGTTTCTTACCTCCAAACTGCCATATCTCGCGAACGGATTGACCAATCCGCAAAATTTCTGTTGCATCTGAAAGTAGAAACTCGCCCGATTACAACGGTATGCGCACTTTTCCCCTAGGCCGTTCTAGTTATTCGTTTCGAGCATCAGAACTGCGAAAATTTTGAGTTTCTCAAGCGTTTCTTACCTCCAAACTGCCATATCTCGCGAACGGATTGACCAATCCGCAAAATTTCTGTTGCATCTGAAAGTAGAAACTCGCCCGATTGCAACGGTAGGTGTAGTTTTCCCCTAGGTCGTTCTTGTTATTCGTTTCGAGCATCAGAACTGCGAAAATTTTGAGTTTCTCAAGCGTTTCTTACTTCCAAACTGCCATATCTCGCGAACGGATCGACCAATCCGCAAAATTGCTGTTGCATCTGAAAGTAGAAACTCGCCCGATTACATCGGTATGCGTACTTTTCCCCTAGGCCGTTCTAGTTATTCGTTTCGAGCATCAGAACTGCGAAAATTTTGAGTTTCTCAAGCGTCTCTTACCTCCAAACTGCCACATCTCGCGAACGGATTGGCCAATCCGCAAAATTTCTGTTGCATCTGAAAGTAGAGACTCGCCCGATTACAACGGTATGTGTAATTTTCCCCTAGGCCGTTCCAGTTATTCGTTACGAGCATCAGAACAGCGAAAATTTTGAGTTTCTAAAGCGTTTCTAATCTCCAAACTGCCATATCTCGCGAACGGATTGATCAATTCGCAAAATTTCTGTTTCATCTGAAAGTAGAGACTCGCCCGATTACAACGGTATGTGTAGTTTTCCCCTAGGCCGTTCCAGTTATTCGTTACGATCATCAGAACAGCGAAAATATTGAGTTTCTCAAGCGTGTGTTACCTCCAAACTGCCATATCTCGCGAACGGATTGACCAATCCGCAAAATTTCTATTGCATCTGAAAGTAGAAACTCGCCCGATTACAACGGTATGCGCACTTTTCCCCTAGGCCGTTCTAGTCATTCGTTTCGAGCATCAGAACTGCGAAAATTTTGAGTTTCTCAAGCGTTTCTTACTTCCAAACTGCCATATCTCGCGAACGGATCGACCAATCCGCAAAATTTCTGTTGAATCAGAAAGTAGAAACTCGCCCGATTACATCGGTATGGGTACTTTTCCCCTAGGCCGTTCTAGTTATTCGTTTCGAGCATCAGAACTGCGAAAATTTTGAGTTTCTCAAGCGTTTCTTACGTCCAAACTGCCACATCTCGCAACCGGATTGACCAATCCGCAAAATTTCTATTGTATCTGAAAGTAGAAACTCGCCCGATTGCAACGGTATGTGTAGTTTTCCCCTAGGCCGTTCTATTTATTCGTTTCCAGCATCAGAACTGCGAAAATTTTGAGTTTCTCAAGCGTTTCTTACCTCCAAACTGCCATATCTCGCGAACGCATTGACCAATCCTCAAATTTCTGTTGCATTTGAAAGTAGAAACTCGCCCGATTACAACGGTATGCGCACTTTTCCCCTGGGCCGTTCTAGTTATTCGTTTCGAGCATCAGAACTGCGAAAATTTTTAGTTTCTAAAGCGTTTCTTACATCCAAACGGCCATATCTCGCGAACGGATCGACCAATCCGCAAAATTTCTGTTGCATCTTAAAGTAGAAACTCGCTCGATTACATCGGTATGGGTACTTTTCCCCTAGGCCGTTCTAGTTATTCGTTTCGAGCATCAGAACTGCGAAAATTTTGAGTTTCTCAAGCGTTTCTTACGTCCAAACCGCCACATCTCGCAAACGGATTGACCAATCCGCAAAATTTCTGTTGTATCTGAAAGTAGAAACTCGCCCGATTGCAACGGTATGCGTACTTCTCCCCTAGTCCGTTCTAGTCATTCGTTTCGAGCATCAGAACTGCGAAAATTTTGTGTTTCTCAAGCGTTTCTTATCTCCAAACTGCCATATCTCGCGAACGGATTGATCAATCCGCAAAATTTCCGTTGCATCTGAAAGTAGAAACTCGCCGGATTACATCGGTATGCGTACTTTTCCCCTAGGCCTTCTTAGTTATTCGTTTCGAGCATCAGAACTGCGAAAATTTTGAGTTTCTCAAGGGTTTCTTACTTCCAAACTGCCATATCTCGCGAACGGATCGACCAATCCGCAAAATTTCTGTTGCATCTTAAAGTAGAAACTCGCCCGATTACATCGGTATGGGTACTTTTCCCCTAGGCCGTTCTAGTTATTCGTTTCGAGCATCAGAACTGCGAAAATTTTGAGTTTCTCAAGCGTTTCTTACGTCCAAACTGCCACATCTCGCAAACGGATTGACCAATCCGCAAAATTTCTGTTGTATCTGAAAGTAGAAACTCGCCCGACTGCAACGGTATGTGTAGTTTTCCCCTAGGCAGTTCTAGTTATTCGTTTCGAGCATCAGAACTGCGAAAATTTTGAGTTTCTCAAGCGTTTCTTACATCCAAACTGCCATATCTCGCGAACGGATTGACCAATCCGCAAAATTTCTGTTGCATCTGAAAGTAGAGACTCGCCCGATTACAACGGTATGTTAGTTTTCCCCTAGGCCGTTCTAGTTATTCGTTTCGAGCATCAGAACTGCGAAAATTTTGAGTTTCTCAAGCGTTTCTTACGTCCAAACTGCCATATCTCGCGAACGGATTGACCAATCCGCAAAATTTCTGTTGCATTTGAAAGTAGAAACTCGCCCGATTACAACGGTATGCGCACTTTTCCCCTGGGCCGTTCTAGTTATTCGTTTCGAGCATCAGAACTGCGAAAATTTTTAGTTTCTAAAGCGTTTCTTATCTCCAAACTGCCATATCTCGCGAACGCATTGATCAATCCGCAAAATTTCTGTTGCATCTGAAAGTAGAAACTCGCCCGATTACAACAGTATGCCCACTTTTCCCCTAGGCCGTTCTAGTTATTCGTTTCGAGCATCAGAACTGCGAAAATTTTGAGTTTCTCAAGCGTTTCTTACCTCCAAACTGCAATATCTCGCGAACGGATTGATCAATCCGCAAAATTTCTATTGCATCTGAAAGTAGAAACTCGCCCGATTACAACGGTATGTGTAGTTTTCCCCTAGGCCGTTCTAGTCATTCGTTTCGAGCATCAGAACTGCGAAAATTTTGAGTTTCTCAAGCGTTTCTTACATCCAAACTGCCATATCTCGCGAACGGATTGACCAATCCGCAAAATTTCTGTTGCATCTGAAAGTAGAGACTCGCCCGATTACAACGGTATGTGTAGTTTTCCCCTAGGCCGTTCTAGTTATTCGTTTCGAGCATCAGAACTGCGAAAATTTTGAGTTTCTCAAGCGTTTCTTACGTCCAAACTGCCATATCTCGCGAACGGATTGACCAATCCGCAAAATTTCTGTTGCATTTGAAAGTAGAAACTCGCCCGATTACAACGGTATGCGCACTTTTCCCCTGGGCCGTTCTAGTTATTCGTTTCGAGCATCAGAACTGCGAAAATTTTTAGTTTCTAAAGCGTTTCTTACATCCAAACGGCCATATCTCGCGATCGGATTGACCAATCCGCAAAATTTCTGTTGCATCTGAACGTAGAAACTCGCCCGATTACAACGGTATGCGTACTTCTCCCCTAGGCCATTCTAGTCATTCGTTTCGAGCATCAGAACTGCGAAAATTTTGAGTTTCTCAAGGGTTTCTTACTTCCAAACTGCCACATCTCGCAAACGGATTGACCAATCCGCAAAATTTCTGTTGCATCTTAAAGTAGAAACTCGCCCGATTACATCGGTATGGGTACTTTTCCCCTAGGCCGTTCTAGTTATTCGTTTCGAGCATCAGAACTGCGAAAATTTTGAGTTTCTCAAACGTTTCTTACGTCCAAACCGCCACATCTCGCAAACGGATTGACCAATCCGCAAAATTTCTGTTGCATCTGAAAGTAGAAACTCGCCCGATTACAACGGTATGCGCACTTTTCCCCTAGGCCGTTCTAGTCATTCGTTTCGAGCATCAGAACTGCGAAAATTTTGAGTTTCTCAAGGGTTTCTTACTTCCAAACTGCCATATCTCGCGAACGGATCGACCAATCCGCAAAATTTCTGTTGCATCTTAAAGTAGAAACTCGCCCGATCACATCGGTATGGGTACTTTTCCCCTAGGCCGTTCTAGTTATTCGTTTCGAGCATCAGAACTGCGAAAATTTTGAGTTTCTCAAGCGTTTCTTACGTCCAAACTGCCACATCTCGCAAACGGATTGACCAATCCGCAAAATTTCTGTTGTATCTGAAAGTAGAAACTCGCCCGACTGCAACGGTATGTGTTGTTTTCCCCTAGGCCGTTCTGTTTATTCGTTTCCAGCATCAGAACTGCGAAAATTTTGAGTTCCTCAAGCGTTTCTTACCTCCAAACTGCCATATCTCGCGAACGCATTGACCAATCCTCAAAATTTCTGTTGCATTTGAAAGTAGAAACTCGCCCGATTACAACGGTATGCGCACTTTTCCCCTGGGCCGTTCTAGTTATTCGTTTCGAGCATCAGAACTGCGAAAATTTTGAGTTTCTAAAGCGTTTCTTACATCCAAACGGCCATATCTCGCGAACGGATTGACCAATCCGCAAAATTTCTGTTGCATCTGAACGTAGAAACTCGCCCGATTACAACGGTATGCGTACTTCTCCCCTAGGCCATTCTAGTCATTCGTTTCGAGCATCAGAACTGCGAAAATTTTGTGTTTCTCAAGCGTTTCTTATCTCCAAACTGCCATATCTCGCGAACGGATTGATCAATCCCCAAAATTTCTGTTGCATCTGAAAGTAGAAACTCGCCCGATTACAACGGTATGCGCACTTTTCCCCTAGGCCGTTCTAGTCATTCGTTTCGAGCATCAGAACTGCGAAAATTTTGAGTTTCTCAAGGGTTTCTTACTTCCAAACTGCCATATCTCGCGAACGGATCGACCAATCCGCAAAATTTCTGTTGCATCTTAAAGTAGAAACTCGCCCGATTACATCGGTATGGGTACTTTTCCCCTAGGCCGTTCTAGTTATTCGTTTCGAGCATCAGAACTGCGAAAATTTTGAGTTTCTCAAGCGTTTCTAACGTCCAAACTGCCACACCTCGCAAACGGATTGACCAATCCGCAAAATTTCTGTTGTATCTGAAAGTAGAAACTCGCCCGACTGCAACGGTATGTGTAGTTTTCCCCTAGGCCGTTCTATTTATTCGTTTCCAGCATCAGAACTGCGAAAATTTTAAGTTTCTCAAGCGTTTCTTTCCTCCAAACTGCCATATCTCGCGAACGCATTGACCAATCCTCAAAATTTCTGTTGCATTTGAAAGTAGAAACTCGCCCGATTACAACGGTATGCGCACTTTTCCCCTGGGCCGTTCTAGTTATTCGTTTCGAGCATCAGAACTGCGAAAATTTTGAGTTTCTAAAGCGTTTCTTACATCCAAACGGCCATATCTCGCGAACGGATTGACCAATCCGCAAAATTTCTGTTGCATCTGAAAGTAGAAACTCGCCCGATTACAACGGTATGCGTACTTCTCCCCTAGGCCATTCTAGTCATTCGTTTCGAGCATCAGAACTGCGAAAATTTTGAGTTTCTCAAGCGTTTCTTATCTCCAAACTGCCATATCTCGCGAACGGATTGATCAATCCGCAAAATTTCTGTTTCATCTGAAAGTAGAAACTCGCCCGATTACAACAGTATGCGCACTTTTCCCCTAGGCCGTTCTAGTTATTCGTTTCGAGCATCAGAACTGCGAAAATTTTGAGTTTCTCAAGCGTTTCTTACCTCCAAACTGCAATATCTCGCGAACGGATTGATCAATCCGCAAAATTTCTGTTGCATCTGAAAGTAGAGACTCGCCCGATTACAACGGTATGTGTAGTTTTCCCCTAGGCCGTTCCAGTTATTCGTTACGAGCATCAGAACAGCGAAAATTTTGAGTTTCTAAAGCGTTTCTAATCTCCAAACTGCCATATCTCGCGAACGGACTGATCAATTCGCAAAATTTCTGTTTCATCTGAAAGTAGAGACTCGCCCGATTACAACGGTATGTGTAGTTTTCCCCTAGGCCGTTCCAGTTATTCGTTACGATCATCAGAACAGCGAAGATATTGAGTTTCTCAAGCGTGTGTTACCTCCAAACTGCCATATCTCGCGAACGGATTGACCAATCCGCAAAATTTCTGTTGCATCTGAAAGTAGAAACTCGCCCGATTACATCGGTATGCGTACTTTTCCCCTAGGCCTTCTTAGTTATTCGTTTCGAGCATCAGAACTGCGAAAATATTGAGTTTCTAAAGCGTTTCTTACATCCAAACGGCCATATCTCGCGAACGGATTGATCAATCCGCAAAATTGCTGTTGCATCTGAAAGTAGAAACTCGCCCGATTACAACGGTATGCGCACTTTTCCCCTAGGCCGTTCTAGTCATTCGTTTCGAGCATCAGAACTGCGAAAATTTTGAGTTTCTCAAGCGTTTCTTACTTCCAAACTGCCATATCTCGCGAACGGATCGACCAATCCGCAAAATTTCTGTTGCATCTGAAAGTAGAAACTCGCCCGATTACATCGGTATGGGTACTTTTCCCCTAGGCCGTTCTAGTTATTCGTTTCGAGCATCAGAACTGCGAAAATTTTGAGTTTCTCAAGCGTTTCTTACGTCCAAACTGCCACATCTCGCAAACGGATTGACCAATCCGCAAAATTTCTATTGTATCTGAAAGTAGAAACTCGCCCGATTGCAACGGTATGTGTAGTTTTCCCCTAGGCCGTTCTATTTATTCGTTTCCAGCATCAGAACTGCGAAAATTTTGAGTTTCTCAAGCGTTTCTAATCTCCAAACTGCTATATCTCGCGAACGGATTGATCAATCCGCAAAATTTCTGTTTCGTCTGAAAGTAGAGACTCGCCCGATTACAACGGTATGTGTAGTTTTCCCCTAGGTCGTTCTTGTTATTCGTTTCGAGCATCAGAACTGCGAAAATATTGAGTTTCTCAAGCGTTTCTTACTTCCAAACTGCCATATCTCGCGAACTGATTGACCAATCCGCAAAATTTCTGTTGCATCTGAAAGTAGAAACTCGCCCGATTACAACGGTATGCGTTCTTCTCCCCTAGGCCGTTCTAGTCATTCGTTTCGAGCATCAGAACTGCGAAAATTTTGAGTTTCTCAAGCGTTTCTTACATCCAAACGGCCATATCTCGCGAACGGATTGACCAATCCGCATAATTTCTGTTGCATCTGAAAGTAGAAACTCGCCCGATTACAACGGTATGAGTACTTCTCCCCTAGGACGTTCTAGTCATTCGTTTCGAGCATCAGAACTGCGAAAATTTTGAGTTTCTCAAGCGTTTCTTACTTCCAAACTGCCATATCTCGCGAACGGATCGACCAATCCGCAAAATTTCTGTTGCATCTGAAAGTAGAAACTCGCCCGATTACATCGGTATGGGTACTTTTCCCCTAGGCCGTTCTAGTTATTCGTTTCGAGCATCAGAACTGCGAAAATTTTGAGTTTCTCAAGCGTTTCTTACGTCCAAACTGCCACATCTCGCAAACGGATTGACCAATCCGCAAAATTTCTATTGTATCTGAAAGTAGAAACTCGCCCGATTGCAACGG
Organism: Ptiloglossa arizonensis; assembly: GCF_051014685.1. NCBI lineage: Eukaryota > Metazoa > Arthropoda > Insecta > Hymenoptera > Colletidae > Ptiloglossa > Ptiloglossa arizonensis. The sequence continues at coordinate 373,075 of NW_027478907.1, read as the reverse complement.
TATGTGTAGTTTTCCCCTAGGCCGTTCTATTTATTCGTTTCCAGCATCAGAACTGCGAAAATTTTGAGTTTCTCAAGCGTTTCTAATCTCCAAACTGCTATATCTCGCGAACGGATTGATCAATCCGCAAAATTTCTGTTTCGTCTGAAAGTAGAGACTCGCCCGATTACAACGGTATGTGTAGTTTTCCCCTAGGTCGTTCTTGTTATTCGTTTCGAGCATCAGAACTGCGAAAATATTGAGTTTCTCAAGCGTTTCTTACTTCCAAACTGCCATATCTCGCGAACTGATTGACCAATCCGCAAAATTTCTGTTGCATCTGAAAGTAGAAACTCGCCCGATTACAACGGTATGCGTTCTTCTCCCCTAGGCCGTTCTAGTCATTCGTTTCGAGCATCAGAACTGCGAAAATTTTGAGTTTCTCAAGCGTTTCTTACATCCAAACGGCCATATCTCGCGAACGGATTGACCAATCCGCATAATTTCTGTTGCATCTGAAAGTAGAAACTCGCCCGATTACAACGGTATGAGTACTTCTCCCCTAGGACGTTCTAGTCATTCGTTTCGAGCATCAGAAATGCGAAAATTTTGAGTTTCGCAAGCGTTTCTTACTTCCAAACTGCCATATCTCGCGAACGGATCGACCAATCCGCAAAATTTCTGTTGCATCTGAAAGTAGATACTCGCCCGATTACATCGGTATGGGTACTTTTCCCCTAGGCCGTTCTAGTTATTCGTTTCGAGCATCAGAACTGCGAAAATTTTGAGTTTCTCAAGCGTTTCTTACCTCCAAACTGCCACATCTCGCAAACGGATTGACCAATCCGCAAAATTTCTGTTGTGTCTGAAAGTAGAAACTCGCCCGATTACAACGGTACGGGTACTTTTCCCCTAGGCCGTTCTAGTCATTCGTTTCGAGCATCAGAACTGCGAAAATTTTGAGTTTCTAAAGCGTTTCTTACATCCAAACGGCCATATCTCGCGAACGGATTGACCAATCCGCAAAATTTCTGTTGCATCTGAAAGTAGAAACTCGCCCGATTACAACGGTATGCGTACTTCTCCCCTAGGCCATTCTAGTCATTCGTTTCGAGCATCAGAACTGCGAAAATTTTGAGTTTCTCAAGCGTTTCTAATCTCCAAACTGCCATATCTCGCGAACGGATTGATCAATCCGCAAAATTTCTGTTTCATCTGAAAGTAGAGACTCGCCCGATTACAACGGTATGTGTAGTTTTCCCCTAGGTCGTTCTTGTTATTCGTTTCGAGCATCAGAACTGCGAAAATTTTGAGTTTCTCAAGCGTTTCTTACTTCCAAACTGCCATATCTCGCGAACGGATTGATCAATCCGCAAAATTTCTGTTGCATCTGAAAGTAGAAACTCGCCCGATTACAACGGTATGCGCACTTTTCCCCTAGGCCGTTCTAGTCATTCGTTTCGAGCATCAGAACTGCGAAAATTTTGAGTTTCTCAAGCGTTTCTTACGTCCAAACTGCCACATCTCGCAAACGGATTGACCAATCCGCAAAATTTCTGTTGCATTTGAAAGTAGAAACTCGTCCGATTACAACGGTATGCGCACTTTTCCCCTGGGCCGTTCTAGTTATTCGTTTCAAGCATCAGAACTGCGAAAATTTTGAGTTTCTCAAGCGTTTCTTACCTCCAAACTGCCATATCTCGCGAACGCATTGACCAATCCTCAAAATTTCTGTTGCATTTGAAAGTAGAAACTCGCCCGATTACAACGGTATGCGCACTTTTCCCCTGGGCCGTTCTAGTTATTCGTTTCGAGCATCAGAACTGCGAAAATTTTGAGTTTCTAAAGCGTTTCTTACATCCAAACGGCCATATCTCGCGAACGGATTGATCAATCCGCAAAATTTCTGTTGCATCTGAAAGTAGAAACTCGCCCGATTACATCGGTATGGGTACTTTTCCCCTAGGCCGTTCTAGTTATTCGTTTCGAGCATCAGAACTGCGAAAATTTTGAGTTTCTCAAGCGTTTCTTACGTCCAAACTGCCACATCTCGCAAACGGATTGACCAATCCGCAAAATTTCTATTGTATCTGAAAGTAGAAACTCGCCCGATTGCAACGGTAGGTGTAGTTTTCCCCTGGGCCGTTCTAGTTATTCGTTTCGAGCATCAGAACTGCGAAAATTTTTAGTTTCTAAAGCGTTTCTTACATCCAAACGGCCATATATCGCGAACGGATTGACCAATCCGCAAAATTTCTGTTGCATCTGAAAGTAGAAACTCGCCCGATTACAACGGTATGCGTGCTTCTCCCCTAGGCCATTCTAGTCATTCGTTTCGAGCATCAGAACTGCGGAAATTTTGAGTTTCTCAAGCGTTTCTTATCTCCAAACTGCCATATCTCGCGAACGGATTGATCAATCCGCAAAATTTCTGTTGCATCTGAAAGTAGAAACTCGCCCGATTACATCGGTATGGGTACTTTTCCCCTAGGCCGTTCTAGTTATTCGTTTCGAGCATCAGAACTGCGAAAATTTTGAGTTTCTCAAGCGTTTCTTACCTCCAAACTGCCACATCTCGCAAACGGATTGACCAATCCGCAAAATTTCTGTTGTGTCTGAAAGTAGAAACTCGCCCGATTACAACGGTACGGGTACTTTTCCCCTAGGCCGTTCTAGTCATTCGTTTCGAGCATCAGAACTGCGAAAATTTTGAGTTTCTAAAGCGTTTCTTACATCCAAACGGCCATATCTCGCGAACGGATTGACCAATCCGCAAAATTTCTGTTGCATCTGAAAGTAGAAACTCGCCCGATTACAACGGTATGCGTACTTCTCCCCTAGGCCATTCTAGTCATTCGTTTCGAGCATCAGAACTGCGAAAATTTTGAGTTTCTCAAGCGTTTCTAATCTCCAAACTGCCATATCTCGCGAACGGATTGATCAATCCGCAAAATTTCTGTTTCATCTGAAAGTAGAGACTCGCCCGATTACAACGGTATGTGTAGTTTTCCCCTAGGTCGTTCTTGTTATTCGTTTCGAGCATCAGAACTGCGAAAATTTTGAGTTTCTCAAGCGTTTCTTACTTCCAAACTGCCATATCTCGCGAACGGATTGATCAATCCGCAAAATTTCTGTTGCATCTGAAAGTAGAAACTCGCCCGATTACAACGGTATGCGCACTTTTCCCCTAGGCCGTTCTAGTCATTCGTTTCGAGCATCAGAACTGCGAAAATTTTGAGTTTCTCAAGCGTTTCTTACGTCCAAACTGCCACATCTCGCAAACGGATTGACCAATCCGCAAAATTTCTGTTGCATTTGAAAGTAGAAACTCGTCCGATTACAACGGTATGCGCACTTTTCCCCTGGGCCGTTCTAGTTATTCGTTTCAAGCATCAGAACTGCGAAAATTTTGAGTTTCTCAAGCGTTTCTTACCTCCAAACTGCCATATCTCGCGAACGCATTGACCAATCCTCAAAATTTCTGTTGCATTTGAAAGTAGAAACTCGCCCGATTACAACGGTATGCGCACTTTTCCCCTGGGCCTTTCTAGTTATTCGTTTCGAGCATCAGAACTGCGAAAATTTTGAGTTTCTAAAGCGTTTCTTACATCCAAACGGCCATATCTCGCGAACGGATTGATCAATCCGCAAAATTTCTGTTGCATCTGAAAGTAGAAACTCGCCCGATTACATCGGTATGGGTACTTTTCCCCTAGGCCGTTCTAGTTATTCGTTTCGAGCATCAGAACTGCGAAAATTTTGAGTTTCTCAAGCGTTTCTTACCTCCAAACTGCCACATCTCGCGAACGCATTGACCAATCCTCAAATTTCTGTTGCATTTGAAAGTAGAAACTCGCCCGATTACAACGGTATGCGCACTTTTCCCCTGGGCCGTTCTAGTTATTCGTTTCGAGCATCAGAACTGCGAAAATTTTTAGTTTCTAAAGCGTTTCTTACATCCAAACGGCCATATCTCGCGAACGGATTGACCAATCCGCAAAATTTCTGTTGCATCTGAAAGTAGAAACTCGCCCGATTACAACGGTATGCGTACTTCTCCCCTAGGCCATTCTAGTCATTCGTTTCGAGCATCAGAACTGCGGAAATTTTGAGTTTCTCAAGCGTTTCTTATCTCCAAACTGCCATATCTCGCGAACGGATTGATCAATCCGCAAAATTTCTGTTTCATCTGAAAGTAGAAACTCGCCCGATTACAACGGTATGCGCACTTTTCCCCTAGGCCGTTCTAGTCATTCGTTTCGAGCATCAGAACTGCGAAAATTTTGAGTTTCTCAAGCGTTTCTTACATCCAAACTGCCATATCTCGCGAACGGATTGACCAATCCGCAAAATTTCTGTTGCATCTGAAAGTAAAGACTCGCCCGATTACAACGGTATGTGTAGTTTTCCCCTAGACCGTTCTAGTTATTCGTTTCGAGCATCAGAACTGCGAAAATTTTGAGTTTCTCAAGCGTTTCTTACGTCCAAACTGCCATATCTCGCGAACGGATTGACCAATCCGCAAAATTTCTGTTGCATTTGAAAGTAGAAACTCGCCCGATTACAACGGTATGCGCACTTTTCCCCTGGGCCGTTCTAGTTATTCGTTTCGAGCATCAGAACTGCGAAAATTTTTAGTTTCTAAAGCGTTTCTTATCTCCAAACTGCCATATCTCGCGAACGGATTGATCAATCCGCAAAATTTCTGTTGCATCTGAAAGTAGAAACTCGCCCGATTACAACAGTATGCGCACTTTTCCCCTAGGCCGTTCTAGTTATTCGTTTCGAGCATCAGAACTGCGAAAATATTGAGTTTCTCAAGCGTTTCTTACTTCCAAACTGCCATATCTCGCGAACGGATCGACCAATCCGCAAAATTTCTGTTGCATCTGAAAGTAGAAACTCGCCCGATTACATCGGTATGCGTTCTTCTCCCCTAGGCCTTCTTAGTTATCCGTTTCGAGCATCAGAACTGCGAAAATATTGAGTTTCTAAAGCGTTTCTTACATCCAAACGGCCATATCTCGCGAACGGATTGATCAATCCGCAAAATTTCTGTTGCATCTGAAAGTAGAAACTCGCCCGATTACATCGGTATGGGTACTTTTCCCCTAGGCCGTTCTAGTTATTCGTTTCGAGCATCAGAACTGCGAAAATTTTGAGTTTCTCAAGCGTTTCTTACGTCCAAACTGCCACATCTCGCAAACGGATTGACCAATCCGCAAAATTTCTATTGTATCTGAAAGTAGAAACTCGCCCGATTGCAACGGTATGTGTAGTTTTCCCCTAGGCCGTTCTATTTATTCGTTTCCAGCATCAGAACTGCGAAAATTTTGAGTTTCTCAAGCGTTTCTTACATCCAAACTGCCACATCTCGCGAACGCATTGACCAATCCTCAAATTTCTGTTGCATTTGAAAGTAGAAACTCGCCCGATTACAACGGTATGCGCACTTTTCCCCTGGGCCGTTCTAGTTATTCGTTTCGAGCATCAGAACTGCGAAAATTTTTAGTTTCTAAAGCGTTTCTTACATCCAAACGGCCATATCTCGCGAACGGATTGACCAATCCGCAAAATTTCTGTTGCATCTGAAAGTAGAAACTCGCCCGATTACAACGGTATGCGTGCTTCTCCCCTAGGCCATTCTAGTCATTCGTTTCGAGCATCAGAACTGCGGAAATTTTGAGTTTCTCAAGCGTTTCTTATCTCCAAACTGCCATATCTCGCGAACGGATTGATCAATCCGCAAAATTTCTGTTGCATCTGAAAGTAGAAACTCGCCCGATTACATCGGTATGGGTACTTTTCCCCTAGGCCGTTCTAGTTATTCGTTTCGAGCATCAGAACTGCGAAAATTTTGAGTTTCTCAAGCGTTTCTTACCTCCAAACTGCCACATCTCGCAAACGGATTGACTAATCCGCAAAATTTCTGTTGTGTCTGAAAGTAGAAACTCGCCCGATTACAACGGTACGGGTACTTTTCCCCTAGGCCGTTCTAGTCATTCGTTTCGAGCATCAGAACTGCGAAAATTTTGTGTTTCTAAAGCGTTTCTTACATCCAAACGGCCATATCTCGCGAACGGATTGACCAATCCGCAAAATTTCTGTTGCATCTGAAAGTAGAAACTCGCCCGATTACAACGGTATGCGTACTTCTCCCCTAGGCCATTCTAGTCATTCGTTTCGAGCATCAGAACTGCGAAAATTTTGAGTTTCTCAAGCGTTTCTAATCTCCAAACTGCCATATCTCGCGAACGGATTGATCAATCCGCAAAATTTCTGTTTCATCTGAAAGTAGAGACTCGCCCGATTACAACGGTATGTGTAGTTTTCCCCTAGGTCGTTCTTGTTATTCGTTTCGAGCATCAGAACTGCGAAAATTTTGAGTTTCTCAAGCGTTTCTTACTTCCAAACTGCCATATCTCGCGAACGGATTGATCAATCCGCAAAATTTCTGTTGCATCTGAAAGTAGAAACTCGCCCGATTACAACGGTATGCGCACTTTTCCCCTAGGCCGTTCTAGTCATTCGTTTCGAGCATCAGAACTGCGAAAATTTTGAGTTTCTCAAGCGTTTCTTACGTCCAAACTGCCACATCTCGCAAACGGATTGACCAATCCGCAAAATTTCTGTTGCATTTGAAAGTAGAAACTCGTCCGATTACAACGGTATGCGCACTTTTCCCCTGGGCCGTTCTAGTTATTCGTTTCAAGCATCAGAACTGCGAAAATTTTGAGTTTCTCAAGCGTTTCTTACCTCCAAACTGCCATATCTCGCGAACGCATTGACCAATCCTCAAAATTTCTGTTGCATTTGAAAGTAGAAACTCGCCCGATTACAACGGTATGCGCACTTTTCCCCTGGGCCGTTCTAGTTATTCGTTTCGAGCATCAGAACTGCGAAAATTTTGAGTTTCTAAAGCGTTTCTTACATCCAAACGGCCATATCTCGCGAACGGATTGATCAATCCGCAAAATTTCTGTTTCATCTGAAAGTAGAGACTCGCCCGATTACAACGGTATGCGCACTTTTCCCCTAGGCCGTTCTAGTTATTCGTTTCGAGCATCAGAACTGCGAAAATTTTGAGTTTCTCAAGCGTTTCTTACCTCCAAACTGCCATATCTCGCGAACGGATTGACCAATCCGCAAAATTTCTGTTGCATCTGAAAGTAGAAACTCGCCCGATTGCAACGGTAGGTGTAGTTTTCCCCTAGGTCGTTCTTGTTATTCGTTTCGAGCATCAGAACTGCGAAAATTTTGAGTTTCTCAAGCGTTTCTTACTTCCAAACTGCCATATCTCGCGAACGGATCGACCAATCCGCAAAATTTCTGTTGCATCTGAAAGTAGAAACTCGCCCGATTACATCGGTATGCGTACTTTTCCCCTAGGCCTTCTTAGTTATCCGTTTCGAGCATCAGAACTGCGAAAATATTGAGTTTCTAAAGCGTTTCTTACATCCAAACGGCCATATCTCGCGAACGGATTGATCAATCCGCAAAATTTCTGTTGCATCTGAAAGTAGAAACTCGCCCGATTACATCGGTATGGGTACTTTTCCCCTAGGCCGTTCTAGTTATTCGTTTCGAGCATCAGAACTGCGAAAATTTTGAGTTTCTCAAGCGTTTCTTACGTCCAAACTGCCACATCTCGCAAACGGATTGACCAATCCGCAAAATTTCTATTGTATCTGAAAGTAGAAACTCGCCCGATTGCAACGGTATGTGTAGTTTTCCCCTAGGCCGTTCTATTTATTCGTTTCCAGCATCAGAACTGCGAAAATTTTGAGTTTCTCAAGCGTTTCTTACCTCCAAACTGCCACATCTCGCGAACGCATTGACCAATCCTCAAATTTCTGTTGCATTTGAAAGTAGAAACTCGCCCGATTACAACGGTATGCGCACTTTTCCCCTGGGCCGTTCTAGTTATTCGTTTCGAGCATCAGAACTGCGAAAATTTTTAGTTTCTAAAGCGTTTCTTACATCCAAACGGCCATATCTCGCGAACGGATTGACCAATCCGCAAAATTTCTGTTGCATCTGAAAGTAGAAACTCGCCCGATTACAACGGTATGCGTGCTTCTCCCCTAGGCCATTCTAGTCATTCGTTTCGAGCATCAGAACTGCGGAAATTTTGAGTTTCTCAAGCGTTTCTTATCTCCAAACTGCCATATCTCGCGAACGGATTGATCAATCCGCAAAATTTCTGTTTCATCTGAAAGTAGAAACTCGCCCGATTACAACGGTATGCGCACTTTTCCCCTGGGCCGTTCTAGTCATTCGTTTCGAGCATCAGAACTGCGAAAATTTTGAGTTTCTCAAGCGTTTCTTACATCCAAACTGCCATATCTCGCGAACGGATTGACCAATCCGCAAAATTTCTGTTGCATCTGAAAGTAAAGACTCGCCCGATTACAACGGTATGTGTAGTTTTACCCTAGACCGTTCTAGTTATTCGTTTCGAGCATCAGAACTGCGAAAATTTTGTGTTTCTCAAGCGTTTCTTATTTCCAAACTGCCATATCTCGCGAACGGATTGATCAATCCGCAAAATTTCCGTTGCATCTGAAAGTAGAAACTCGCCGGATTACATCGGTATGCGTACTTTTCCCCTAGCCCTTCTTAGTTATTCGTTTCGAGCATCAGAACTGCGAAAATTTTGAGTTTCTCAAGGGTTTCTTACTTCCAAACTGCCATATCTCGCGAACGGATCGACCAATCCGCAAAATTTCTGTTGCATCTTAAAGTAGAAACTCGCCCGATTACATCGGTATGGGTACTTTTCCCCTAGGACGTTCTAGTTATTCGTTTCGAGCATCAGAACTGCGAAAATTTTGAGTTTCTCAAGCGTTTCTTACGTCCAAACTGCCACATCTCGCAAACGGATTGACCAATCCGCAAAATTTCTGTTGCATCTGAAAGTAGAAACTCGCCCGATTACAACGGTATGTGTAGTTTTCCCCTAGGCCGTTCTAGTTATTCGTTTCGAGCATCAGAACTGCGAAAATTTTGAGTTCCTCAAGCGTTTCTTACCTCCAAACTGCCATATCTCGCGAACGGATTGACCAATCCGCATAATTTCTGTTGCATCTGAAAGTAGAAACTCGCTCGATTACAACGGTATGCGTACTTCTCCCCTAGTCCGTTCTAGTCATTCGTTTCGAGCATCAGAACTGCGAAAATTTTGAGTTTCTCAAGCGTTTCTTATCTCCAAACTGCCATATCTCGCGAACGGATTGATCAATCCGCAAAATTTCTGTTGCATCTGAAAGTAGAAACTCGCCCGATTACAACGGTATGCGTACTTCTCCCCTAGGCCATTCTAGTCATTCGTTTCGACCATCAGAACTGCGAAAATTTTGAGTTTCTCAAGCGTTTCTTATCTCCAAACTGCCATATCTCGCGAACGGATTGATCAATCCGCAAAATTTCTGTTGCATCTGAAAGTAGAAACTCGCCCGATTACAACGGTATGCGCACTTTTCCCCTAGGCCGTTCTAGTCATTCGTTTCGAGCATCAGAACTGCGAAAATTTTGAGTTTCTCAAGCGTTTCTTTCATCCAAACTGCCATATCTCGCGAACGGATCGACCAATCCGCAAAATTTCTGTTGCATCTGAAAGTAGAAACTCGCCCGATTACAACGGTAGGTGTAGTTTTCCCCTAGGTCGTTCTTGTTATTCGTTTCGAGCATCAGAACTGCGTAAATTTTGAGTTTCTCAAGCGTTTCATACATCCAAACGGCCATATCTCGCGAACGGATCGACCAATCCGCAAAATTTCTGTTGCATCTTAAAGTAGAAACTCGCTCGATTACATCGGTATGGGTACTTTTCCCCTAGGCCGTTCTAGTTATTCGTTTCGAGCATCAGAACTGCGAAAATTTTGAGTTTCTCAAGCGTTTCTTACGTCCAAACCGCCACATCTCGCAAACGGATTGACCAATCCGCAAAATTTCTGTTGTATCTGAAAGTAGAAACTCGCCCGATTGCAACGGTATGCGTACTTCTCCCCTAGTCCGTTCTAGTCATTCGTTTCGAGCATCAGAACTGCGAAAATTTTGTGTTTCTCAAGCGTTTCTTATCTCCAAACTGCCATATCTCGCGAACGGATTGATCAATCCGCAAAATTTCCGTTGCATCTGAAAGTAGAAACTCGCCGGATTACATCGGTATGCGTACTTTTCCCCTAGGCCTTCTTAGTTATTCGTTTCGAGCATCAGAACTGCGAAAATTTTGAGTTTCTCAAGGGTTTCTTACTTCCAAACTGCCATATCTCGCGAACGGATCGACCAATCCGCAAAATTTCTGTTGCATCTTAAAGTAGAAACTCGCCCGATTACATCGGTATGGGTACTTTTCCCCTAGGACGTTCTAGTTATTCGTTTCGAGCATCAGAACTGCGAAAATTTTGAGTTTCTCAAGCGTTTCTTACGTCCAAACTGCCACATCTCGCAAACGGATTGACCAATCCGCAAAATTTCTGTTGCATCTTAAAGTAGAAACTCGCCCGATTACATCGGTATGGGTACTTTTCGCCTAGGCCGTTCTAGTTATTCGTTTCGAGCATCAGAACTGCGAAAATTTTGAGTTTCTCAAACGTTTCTTACGTCCAAACCGCCACATCTCGCAAACGGATTGACCAATCCGCAAAATTTCTGTTGCATCTGAAAGTAGAAACTCGCCCGATTACAACGGTATGCGCACTTTTCCCCTAGGCCGTTCTAGTCATTCGTTTCGAGCATCAGAACTGCGAAAATTTTGAGTTTCTCAAGGGTTTCTTACTTCCAAACTGCCATATCTCGCGAACGGATCGACCAATCCGCAAAATTTCTGTTGCATCTTAAAGTAGAAACTCGCCCGATTACATCGGTATGGGTACTTTTCCCCTAGGCCGTTCTAGTTATTCGTTTCGAGCATCAGAACTGCGAAAATTTTGAGTTTCTCAAGCGTTTCTTACGTCCAAACTGCCACATCTCGCAAACGGATTGACCAATCCGCAAAATTTCTGTTGTATCTGAAAGTAGAAACTCGCCCGACTGCAACGGTATGTGTAGTTTTCCCCTAGGCAGTTCTAGTTATTCGTTTCGAGCATCTGAACTGCGAAAATTTTGAGTTTCTCAAGCGTTTCTTACATCCAAACTGCCATATCTCGCGAACGGATTGACCAATCCGCAAAATTTCTGTTGCATCTGAAAGTAGAGACTCGCCCGATTACAACGGTATGTGTAGTTTTCCCCTAGGCCGTTCTAGTTATTCGTTTCGAGCATCAGAACTGCGAAAATTTTGAGTTTCTCAAGCGTTTCTTACGTCCAAACTGCCATATCTCGCGAACGGATTGACCAATCCGCAAAATTTCTGTTGCATTTGAAAGTAGAAACTCGCCCGATTACAACGGTATGCGCACTTTTCCCCTGGGCCGTTCTAGTTATTCGTTTCGAGCATCAGAACTGCGAAAATTTTTAGTTTCTAAAGCGTTTCTTATCTCCAAACTGCCATATCTCGCGAACGGATTGATCAATCCGCAAAATTTCTGTTCCATCTGAAAGTAGAAACTCGCCCGATTACATCAGTATGCGCACTTTTCCCCTAGGCCGTTCTAGTTATTCGTTTCGAGCATCAGAACTGCGAAAATTTTGAGTTTCTCAAGCGTTTCTTACCTCCAAACTGCAATATCTCGCGAACGGATTGATCAATCCGCAAAATTTCTGTTGCATCTGAAAGTAGAAACTCGCCCGATTACAACGGTATGTGTAGTTTTCCCCTAGGCCGTTCTAGTCATTCGTTTCGAGCATCAGAACTGCGAAAATTTTGAGTTTCTCAAGCGTTTCTTACTTCCAAACTGCCATATCTCGCGAACGGATCGACCAATCCGCAAAATTTCTGTTGCATCTGAAAGTAGAAACTCGCCCGATTACATCGGTATGCGTACTTTTCCCCTAGGCCGTTCTAGTTATTCGTTTCGAGCATCAGAACTGCGAAAATTTTGAGTTTCTCAAGCGTCTCTTACCTCCAAACTGCCACATCTCGCGAACGGATTGGCCAATCCGCAAAATTTCTGTTGCATCCGAAAGTAGAGACTCGCCCGATTACAACGGTATGTGTAGTTTTCCCCTAGGCCGTTCCAGTTATTCGTTACGAGCATCAGAACAGCGAAAATTTTGAGTTTCTCAAGCGTGTGTTACTTCCAAACTGCCATATCTCGCGAACGGATTGACCAATCCGCAAAATTTCTGTTGCATCTGAACGTAGAAACTCGCCCGATTACAACGGTATGCGTACTTCTCCCCTGGGCCATTCTAGTCATTCGTTTCGAGCATCAGAACTGCGAAAATTTTGAGTTTCTCAAGCGTTTCTTACTTCCAAACTGCCATATCTCGCGAACGGATCGACCAATCCGCAAAATTTCTGTTGCATCTGAAAGTAGAAACTCGCCCGATTACATCGGTATGGGTACTTTTCCCCTAGGCCGTTCTAGTTATTCGTTTCGAGCATCAGAACTGCGAAAATTTTGAGTTTCTAAAGCGTTTCTTACATCCAAACGGCCATATCTCGCGAACGGATTGACCAATCCGCAAAATTTCTGTTGCATCTGAAAGTAGAAACTCGCCCGATTACATCGGTATGCGTACTTTTCCCCTAGGCCTTCTTAGTTATCCGTTTCGAGCATCAGAACTGCGAAAATATTGAGTTTCTAAAGCGTTTCTTACATCCAAACGGCCATATCTCGCGAACGGATTGATCAATCCGCAAAATTTCTGTTGCATCTGAAAGTAGAAACTCGCCCGATTACATCGGTATGGGTACTTTTCCCCTAGGCCGTTCTAGTTATTCGTTTCGAGCATCAGAACTGCGAAAATTTTGAGTTTCTCAAGCGTTTCTTACGTCCAAACTGTCACATCTCGCAAACGGATTGACCAATCCGCAAAATTTCTATTGTATCTGAAAGTAGAAACTCGCCCGATTGCAACGGTATGTGCAGTTTTCCCCTAGGCCGTTCTATTTATTCGTTTCCAGCATCAGAACTGCGAAAATTTTGAGTTTCTCAAGCATTTCTTACCTCCAAACTGCCATATCTCGCGAACGCATTGACCAATCCTCAAATTTCTGTTGCATTTGAAAGTAGAAACTCGCCCGATTACAACGGTATGCGCACTTTTCCCCTGGGCCGTTCTAGTTATTCGTTTCGAGCATCAGAACTGCGAAAATTTTTAGTTTCTAAAGCGTTTCTTACATCCAAACGGCCATATCTCGCGAACGGATTACCAATCCGCAAAATTTCTGTTGCATCTGAAAGTAGAAACTCGCCCGATTACAACGGTATGCGTGCTTCTCCCCTAGGCCATTCTAGTCATTCGTTTCGAGCATCAGAACTGCGGAAATTTTGAGTTTCTCAAGCGTTTCTTATCTCCAAACTGCCATATCTCGCGAACGGATTGATCAATCCGCAAAATTTCTGTTTCATCTGAAAGTAGAAACTCGCCCGATTACAACGGTATGCGCACTTTTCCCCTAGGCCGTTCTAGTTATTCGTTTCGAGCATCAGAACTGCGAAAATTTTGAGTTTCTCAAGCGTTTCTTACGTCCAAACTGCCATATCTCGCGAACGGATTGACCAATCCGCAAAATTTCTGTTGCATTTGAAAGTAGAAACTCGCCCGATTACAACGGTATGCGCACTTTTCCCCTGGGCCGTTCTAGTTATTCGTTTCGAGCATCAGAACTGCGAAAATTTTTAGTTTCTAAAGCGTTTCTTATCTCCAAACTGCCATATCTCGCGAACGGATTGATCAATCCGCAAAATTTCTGTTGCATCTGAAAGTAGAAACTCGCCCGATTACAACAGTATGCGCACTTTTCCCCTAGGCCGTTCTAGTTATTCGTTTCGAGCATCAGAACTGCGAAAATTTTGAGTTTCTCAAGCGTTTCTTACCTCCAAACTTCAATATCCCGCGAACGGATTGATCAATCCGCAAAATTTCTGTTGCATCTGAAAGTAGAAACTCGCCCGATTACAACGGTATGTGTAGTTTTCCCCTAGGCCGTTCTAGTCATTCGTTTCGAGCATCAGAACTGCGAAAATTTTGAGTTTCTCAAGCGTTTCTTACATCCAAACTGCCATATCTCGCGAACGGATTGACCAATCCTCAAAATTTCTGTTGCATCTGAAAGTAGAGACTCGCCCGATTACAACGGTATGTGTAGTTTTCCCCTAGGCCGTTCTAGTTATTCGTTTCGAGCATCAGAACTGCGAAAATTTTGAGTTTCTCAAGCGTTTCTTACGTCCAAACTGCCATATCTCGCGAACGGATTGACCAATCCGCAAAATTTCTGTTGCATTTGAAAGTAGAAACTCGCCCGATTACAACGGTATGCGCACTTTTCCCCTGGGCCGTTCTAGTTATTCGTTTCGAGCATCAGAACTGCGAAAATTTTTAGTTTCTAAAGCGTTTCTTATCTCCAAACTGCCATATCTCGCGAACGGATTGATCAATCCGCAAAATTTCTGTTGCATCTGAAAGTAGAAACTCGCCCGATTACAACGGTATGCGCACTTTTCCCCTAGGCCGTTCTAGTTATTCGTTTCGAGCATCAGAACTGCGAAAATTTTGAGTTTCTCAAGCGTTTCTTACCTCCAAACTTCAATATCCCGCGAACGGATTGATCAATCCGCAAAATTTCTGTTGCATCTGAAAGTAGAAACTCGCCCGATTACAACGGTATGTGTAGTTTTCCCCTAGGCCGTTCTAGTCATTCGTTTCGAGCATCAGAACTGCGAAAATTTTGAGTTTCTCAAGCGTTTCTTACATCCAAACTGCCATATCTCGCGAACGGATTGACCAATCCTCAAAATTTCTGTTGCATCTGAAAGTAGAGACTCGCCCGATTACAACGGTATGTGTAGTTTTCCCCTAGGCCGTTCTAGTTATTCGTTTCGAGCATCAGAACTGCGAAAATTTTGAGTTTCTCAAGCGTTTCTTACGTCCAAACTGCCATATCTCGCGAACGGATTGACCAATCCGCAAAATTTCTGTTGCATTTGAAAGTAGAAACTCGCCCGATTACAACGGTATGCGCACTTTTCCCCTGGGCCGTTCTAGTTATTCGTTTCGAGCATCAGAACTGCGAAAATTTTTAGTTTCTAAAGCGTTTCTTATCTCCAAACTGCCATATCTCGCGAACGGATTGATCAATCCGCAAAATTTCTGTTGCATCTGAAAGTAGAAACTCGCCCGATTACAACAGTATGCGCACTTTTCCCCTAGGCCGTTCTAGTTATTCGTTTCGAGCATCAGAACTGCGAAAATTTTGAGTTTCTCAAGCGTTTCTTACCTCCAAACTGCAATATCTCGCGAACGGATTGATCAATCCGCAAAATTTCTGTTGCATCTGAAAGTAGAAACTCGCCCGATTACAACGGTATGTGTAGTTTTCCCCTAGGCCGTTCTAGTTATTCGTTTCGAGCATCAGAACTGCGAAAATTTTGAGTTCCTCAAGCGTTTCTTACCTCCAAACTGCCATATCTCGCGAACGGATTGACCAATCCGCATAATTTCTGTTGCATCTGAAAGTAGAAACTCGCTCGATTACAACGGTATGCGTACTTCTCCCCTAGTCCGTTCTAGTCATTCGTTTCGAGCATCAGAACTGCGAAAATTTTGAGTTTCTCAAGCGTTTCTTATCTCCAAACTGCCATATCTCGCGAACGGATTGATCAATCCGCAAAATTTCTGTTGCATCTGAAAGTAGAAACTCGCCCGATTACAACGGTATGCGTACTTCTCCCCTAGGCCATTCTAGTCATTCGTTTCGAGCATCAGAACTGCGAAAATTTTGAGTTTCTCAAGCGTTTCTTATCTCCAAACTGCCATATCTCGCGAACGGATTGATCAATCCGCAAAATTTCTGTTGCATCTGAAAGTAGAAACTCGCCCGATTACAACGGTATGTGTAGTTTTCCCCTAGGCCGTTCTAGTTATTCGTTTCGAGCATCAGAACTGCGAAAATTTTGAGTTTCTCAAGCGTTTCTTATCTCCAAACTGCCATATCTCGCGAACGGATTGATCAATCCGCAAAATTTCTGTTGCATCTGAAAGTAGAAACTCGCCCGATTACAACGGTATGCGCACTTTTCCCCTAGGCCGTTCTAGTCATTCGTTTCGAGCATCAGAACTGCGAAAATTTTGAGTTTCTCAAGCGTTTCTTTCATCCAAACTGCCATATCTCGCGAACGGATCGACCAATCCGCAAAATTTCTGTTGCATCTGAAAGTAGAAACTCGCCCGATTACAACGGTAGGTGTAGTTTTCCCCTAGGTCGTTCTTGTTATTCGTTTCGAGCATCAGAACTGCGCAAATTTTGAGTTTCTCAAGCGTTTCTTACATCCAAACGGCCATATCTCGCGAACGGATCGACCAATCCGCAAAATTTCTGTTGCATCTTAAAGTAGAAACTCGCTCGATTACATCGGTATGGGTACTTTTCCCCTAGGCCGTTCTAGTTATTCGTTTCGAGCATCAGAACTGCGAAAATTTTGAGTTTCTCAAGCGTTTCTTACGTCCAAACCGCCACATCTCGCAAACGGATTGACCAATCCGCAAAATTTCTGTTGTATCTGAAAGTAGAAACTCGCCCGATTGCAACGGTATGCGTACTTCTCCCCTAGTCCGTTCTAGTCATTCGTTTCGAGCATCAGAACTGCGAAAATTTTGTGTTTCTCAAGCGTTTCTTATCTCCAAACTGCCATATCTCGCGAACGGATTGATCAATCCGCAAAATTTCCGTTGCATCTGAAAGTAGAAACTCGCCGGATTACATCGGTATGCGTACTTTTCCCCTAGGCCTTCTTAGTTATTCGTTTCGAGCATCAGAACTGCGAAAATTTTGAGTTTCTCAAGGGTTTCTTACTTCCAAACTGCCATATCTCGCGAACGGATCGACCAATCCGCAAAATTTCTGTTGCATCTTAAAGTAGAAACTCGCCCGATTACATCGGTATGGGTACTTTTCCCCTAGGCCGTTCTAGTTATTCGTTTCGAGCATCAGAACTGCGAAAATTTTGAGTTTCTCAAGCGTTTCTTACGTCCAAACTGCCACATCTCGCAAACGGATTGACCAATCCGCAAAATTTCTGTTGTATCTGAAAGTAGAAACTCGCCCGACTGCAACGGTATGTGTAGTTTTCCCCTAGGCAGTTCTAGTTATTCGTTTCGAGCATCAGAACTGCGAAAATTTTGAGTTTCTCAAGCGTTTCTTACATCCAAACTGCCATATCTCGCGAACGGATTGACCAATCCGCAAAATTTCTGTTGCATCTGAAAGTAGAGACTCGCCCGATTACAACGGTATGTGTAGTTTTCCCCTAGGCCGTTCTAGTTATTCGTTTCGAGCATCAGAACTGCGAAAATTTTGAGTTTCTCAAGCGTTTCTTACGTCCAAACTGCCATATCTCGCGAACGGATTGACCAATCCGCAAAATTTCTGTTGCATTTGAAAGTAGAAACTCGCCCGATTACAACGGTATGCGCACTTTTCCCCTGGGCCGTTCTAGTTATTCGTTTCGAGCATCAGAACTGCGAAAATTTTTAGTTTCTAAAGCGTTTCTTATCTCCAAACTGCCATATCTCGCGAACGGATTGATCAATCCGCAAAATTTCTGTTGCATCTGAAAGTAGAAACTCGCCCGATTACAACAGTATGCGCACTTTTCCCCTAGGCCGTTCTAGTTATTCGTTTCGAGCATCAGAACTGCGAAAATTTTGAGTTTCTCAAGCGTTTCTTACCTCCAAACTGCAATATCTCGCGAACGGATTGATCAATCCGCAAAATTTCTGTTGCATCTGAAAGTAGAGACTCGCCCGATTACAACGGTATGTGTAGTTTTCCCCTAGGCCGTTCTAGTCATTCGTTTCGAGCATCAGAACTGCGAAAATTTTGAGTTTCTCAAGCGTTTCTTTCATCCAAACTGCCATATCTCGCGAACGGATCGACCAATCCGCAAAATTTCTGTTGCATCTGGAAGTAGAAACTCGCCCGATTACAACGGTAGGTGTAGTTTTCCCCTAGGTCGTTCTTGTTATTCGTTTCGAGCATCAGAACTGCGTAAATTTTGAGTTTCTAAAGCGTTTCTTATCTCCAAACTGCCATATCTCGCGAACGGATTGATCAATCCGCAAAATTTCTGTTGCATCTGAAAGTAGAAACTCGCCCGATTACAACAGTATGCGCACTTTTCCCCTAGGCCGTTCTAGTTATTCGTTTCGAGCATCAGAACTGCGAAAATTTTGTGTTTCTCAAGCGTTTCTTATCTCCAAACTGCCATATCTCGCGAACGGATTGATCAATCCGCAAAATTTCCGTTGCATCTGAAAGTAGAAACTCGCCCGATTACATCGGTATGCGTACTTTTCCCCTAGGCCTTCTTAGTTATTCGTTTCGAGCATCAGAACTGCGAAAATTTTGAGTTTCTAAAGCGTTTCTTACATCCAAACGGCCATATCTCGCGAACGGATTGATCAATCCGCAAAATTTCCGTTGCATCTGAAAGTAGAAACTCGCCGGATTACATCGGTATGCGTACTCTTCCCCTAGGCCTTCTTAGTTATTCGTTTCGAGCATCAGAACTGCGAAAATTTTGAGTTTCTCAAGGGTTTCTTACTTCCAAACTGCCATATCTCGCGAACGGATCGACCAATCCGCAAAATTTCTGTTGCATCTTAAAGTAGAAACTCGCCCGATTACATCGGTATGGGTACTTTTCCCCTAGGCCGTTCTAGTTATTCGTTTCGAGCATCAGAACTGCGAAAATTTTGAGTTTCTCAAACGTTTCTTACGTCCAAACCGCCACATCTCGCAAACGGATTGACCAATCCGCAAAATTTCTGTTGCATCTGAAAGTAGAAACTCGCCCGATTACAACGGTATGCGCACTTTTCCCCTAGGCCGTTCTAGTCATTCGTTTCGAGCATCAGAACTGCGAAAATTTTGAGTTTCTCAAGGGTTTCTTACTTCCAAACTGCCATATCTCGCGAACGGATCGACCAATCCGCAAAATTTCTGTTGCATCTTAAAGTAGAAACTCGCCCGATTACATCGGTATGGGTACTTTTCCCCTAGGCCGTTCTAGTTATTCGTTTCGAGCATCAGAACTGCGAAAATTTTGAGTTTCTCAAGCGTTTCTTACGTCCAAACTGCCACATCTCGCAAACGGATTGACCAATCCGCAAAATTTCTGTTGTATCTGAAAGTAGAAACTCGCCCGACTGCAACGGTATGTGTAGTTTTCCCCTAGGCAGTTCTAGTTATTCGTTTCGAGCATCAGAACTGCGAAAATTTTGAGTTTCTCAAGCGTTTCTTACATCCAAACTGCCATATCTCGCGAACGGATTGACCAATCCGCAAAATTTCTGTTGCATCTGAAAGTAGAGACTCGCCCGATTACAACGGTATGTGTAGTTTTCCCCTAGGCCGTTCTAGTTATTCGTTTCGAGCATCAGAACTGCGAAAATTTTGAGTTTCTCAAGCGTTTCTTACGTCCAAACTGCCATATCTCGCGAACGGATTGACCAATCCGCAAAATTTCTGTTGCATTTGAAAGTAGAAACTCGCCCGATTACAACGGTATGCGCACTTTTCCCCTGGGCCGTTCTAGTTATTCGTTTCGAGCATCAGAACTGCGAAAATTTTTAGTTTCTAAAGCGTTTCTTATCTCCAAACTGCCATATCTCGCGAACGGATTGATCAATCCGCAAAATTTCTGTTGCATCTGAAAGTAGAAACTCGCCCGATTACAACAGTATGCGCACTTTTCCCCTAGGCCGTTCTAGTTATTCGTTTCGAGCATCAGAACTGCGAAAATTTTGAGTTTCTCAAGCGTTTCTTACCTCCAAACTGCAATATCTCGCGAACGGATTGATCAATCCGCAAAATTTCTGTTGCATCTGAAAGTAGAAACTCGCCCGATTACAACGGTATGTGTAGTTTTCCCCTAGGCCGTTCTAGTCATTCGTTTCGAGCATCAGAACTGCGAAAATTTTGAGTTTCTCAAGCGTTTCTTACATCCAAACTGCCATATCTCGCGAACGGATTGACCAATCCGCAAAATTTCTGTTGCATCTGAAAGTAGAGACTCGCCCGATTACAACGGTATGTGTAGTTTTCCCCTAGGCCGTTCTAGTTATTCGTTTCGAGCATCAGAACTGCGAAAATTTTGAGTTTCTCAAGAGTTTCTTACGTCCAAACTGCCATATCTCGCGAACGGATTGACCAATCCGCAAAATTTCTGTTGCATTTGAAAGTAGAAACTCGCCCGATTACAACGGTATGCGCACTTTTCCCCTGGGCCGTTCTAGTTATTCGTTTCGAGCATCAGAACTGCGAAAATTTTTAGTTTCTAAAGCGTTTCTTATCTCCAAACTGCCATATCTCGCGAACGTATTGATCAATCCGCAAAATTTCTGTTGCATCTGAAAGTAGAAACTCGCCCGATTACAACAGTATGCGCACTTTTCCCCTAGACCGTTCTAGTTATTCGTTTCGAGCATCAGAACTGCGAAAATTTTGAGTTTCTCAAGCGTTTCTTACCTCCAAACTGCAATATCTCGCGAACGGATTGATCAATCCGCAAAATTTCTGTTGCATCTGAAAGTAGAAACTCGCCCGATTACAACGGTATGTGTAGTTTTCCCCTAGGCCGTTCTAGTTATTCGTTTCGAGCATCAGAACTGCGAAAATTTTGAGTTCCTCAAGCGTTTCTTACCTCCAAACTGCCATATCTCGCGAACGGATTGACCAATCCGCATAATTTCTGTTGCATCTGAAAGTAGAAACTCCCTCGATTACAACGGTATGCGTACTTCTCCCCTAGTCCGTTCTAGTCATCCGTTTCGAGCATCAGAACTGCGAAAATTTTGAGTTTCTCAAGCGTTTCTTATCTCCAAACTGCCATATCTCGCGAACGGATTGATCAATCCGCAAAATTTCTGTTGCATCTGAAAGTAGAAACTCGCCCGATTACAACGGTATGCGTACTTCTCCCCTAGGCCATTCTAGTCATTCGTTTCGAGCATCAGAACTGCGAAAATTTTGAGTTTCTCAAGCGTTTCTTATCTCCAAACTGCCATATCTCGCGAACGGATTGATCAATCCGCAAAATTTCTGTTGCATCTGAAAGTAGAAACTCGCCCGATTACAACGGTATGCGCACTTTTCCCCTAGGCCGTTCTAGTCATTCGTTTCGAGCATCAGAACTGCGAAAATTTTGAGTTTCTCAAGCGTTTCTTTCATCCAAACTGCCATATCTCGCGAACGGATCGACCAATCCGCAAAATTTCTGTTGCATCTGGAAGTAGAAACTCGCCCGATTACAACGGTAGGTGTAGTTTTCCCCTAGGTCGTTCTTGTTATTCGTTTCGAGCATCAGAACTGCGTAAATTTTGAGTTTCTCAAGCGTTTCTTACATCCAAACGGCCATATCTCGCGAACGGATCGACCAATCCGCAAAATTTCTGTTGCATCTTAAAGTAGAAACTCGCTCGATTACATCGGTATGGGTACTTTTCCCCTAGGCCGTTCTAGTTATTCGTTTCGAGCATCAGAACTGCGAAAATTTTGTGTTTCTCAAGCGTTTCTTATCTCCAAACTGCCATATCTCGCGAACGGATTGATCAATCCGCAAAATTTCCGTTGCATCTGAAAGTAGAAACTCGCCCGATTACATCGGTATGCGTACTTTTCCCCTAGGCCTTCTTAGTTATTCGTTTCGAGCATCAGAACTGCGAAAATTTTGAGTTTCTAAAGCGTTTCTTACATCCAAACGGCCATATCTCGCGATCGGATTGACCAATCCGCAAAATTTCTGTTGCATCTGAACGTAGAAACTCGCCCGATTACAACGGTATGCGTACTTCTCCCCTAGGCCATTCTAGTCATTCGTTTCGAGCATCAGAACTGCGAAAATTTTGAGTTTCTCAAGGGTTTCTTACTTCCAAACTGCCACATCTCGCGAACGGATCGACCAATCCGCAAAATTTCTGTTGCATCTTAAAGTAGAAACTCGCCCGATTACATCGGTATGGGTACTTTTCCCCTAGGCCGTTCTAGTTAGTCGTTTCGAGCATCAGAACTGCGAAAATTTTGAGTTTCTCAAGCGTTTCTTACGTCCAAACTGCCACATCTCGCAAACGGATTGACCAATCCGCAAAATTTCTGTTGCATCTTAAAGTAGAAACTCGCCCGATTACATCGGTATGGGCACTTTTCCCTAGGCCGTTCTAGTTATTCGTTTCGAGCATCAGAACTGCGAAAATTTTGAGTTTCTCAAACGTTTCTTACGTCCAAACCGCCACATCTCGCAAACGGATTGACCAATCCGCAAAATTTCTGTTGCATCTGAAAGTAGAAACTCGCCCGATTACAACGGTATGCGCACTTTTCCCCTAGGCCGTTCTAGTCATTCGTTTCGAGCATCAGAACTGCGAAAATTTTGAGTTTCTCAATGGTTTCTTACTTCCAAACTGCCATATCTCGCGAACGGATCGACCAATCCGCAAAATTTCTGTTGCATCTTAAAGTAGAAACTCGCCCGATTACATCGGTATGGGTACTTTTCCCCTAGGCCGTTCTAGTTATTCGTTTCGAGCATCAGAACTGCGAAAATTTTGAGTTTCTCAAGCGTTTCTTTCATCCAAACTGCCATATCTCGCGAACGGATCGACCAATCCGCAAAATTTCTGTTGCATCTGGAAGTAGAAACTCGCCCGATTACAACGGTAGGTGTAGTTTTCCCCTAGGTCGTTCTTGTTATTCGTTTCGAGCATCAGAACTGCGTAAATTTTGAGTTTCTCAAGCGTTTCTTACATCCAAACGGCCATATCTCGCGAACGGATCGACCAATCCGCAAAATTTCTGTTGCATCTTAAAGTAGAAACTCGCTCGATTACATCGGTATGGGTACTTTTCCCCTAGGCCGTTCTAGTTATTCGTTTCGAGCATCAGAACTGCGAAAATTTTGTGTTTCTCAAGCGTTTCTTATCTCCAAACTGCCATATCTCGCGAACGGATTGATCAATCCGCAAAATTTCCGTTGCATCTGAAAGTAGAAACTCGCCCGATTACATCGGTATGCGTACTTTTCCCCTAGGCCTTCTTAGTTATTCGTTTCGAGCATCAGAACTGCGAAAATTTTGAGTTTCTAAAGCGTTTCTTACATCCAAACGGCCATATCTCGCGATCGGATTGACCAATCCGCAAAATTTCTGTTGCATCTGAACGTAGAAACTCGCCCGATTACAACGGTATGCGTACTTCTCCCCTAGGCCATTCTAGTCATTCGTTTCGAGCATCAGAACTGCGAAAATTTTGAGTTTCTCAAGGGTTTCTTACTTCCAAACTGCCACATCTCGCGAACGGATCGACCAATCCGCAAAATTTCTGTTGCATCTTAAAGTAGAAACTCGCCCGATTACATCGGTATGGGTACTTTTCCCCCTAGGCCGTTCTAGTTATTCGTTTCGAGCATCAGAACTGCGAAAATTTTGAGTTTCTCAAGCGTTTCTTACGTCCAAACTGCCACATCTCGCAAACGGATTGACCAATCCGCAAAATTTCTGTTGCATCTTAAAGTAGAAACTCGCCCGATTACATCGGTATGGGTACTTTTCCCCTAGGCCGTTCTAGTTAGTCGTTTCGAGCATCAGAACTGCGAAAATTTTGAGTTTCTCAAGCGTTTCTTACGTCCAAACTGCCACATCTCGCAAACGGATTGACCAATCCGCAAAATTTCTGTTGCATCTTAAAGTAGAAACTCGCCCGATTACATCGGTATGGGCACTTTTCCCCTAGGCCGTTCTAGTTATTCGTTTCGAGCATCAGAACTGCGAAAATTTGAGTTTCTCAAACGTTTCTTACGTCCAAACCGCCACATCTCGCAAACGGATTGACCAATCCGCAAAATTTCTGTTGCATCTGAAAGTAGAAACTCGCCCGATTACAACGGTATGCGCACTTTTCCCCTAGGCCGTTCTAGTCATTCGTTTCGAGCATCAGAACTGCGAAAATTTTGAGTTTCTCAATGGTTTCTTACTTCCAAACTGCCATATCTCGCGAACGGATCGACCAATCCGCAAAATTTCTGTTGCATCTTAAAGTAGAAACTCGCCCGATTACATCGGTATGGGTACTTTTCCCCTAGGCCGTTCTAGTTATTCGTTTCGAGCATCAGAACTGCGAAAATTTTGAGTTTCTCAAGCGTTTCTTTCATCCAAACTGCCATATCTCGCGAACGGATCGACCAATCCGCAAAATTTCTGTTGCATCTGGAAGTAGAAACTCGCCCGATTACAACGGTAGGTGTAGTTTTCCCCTAGGTCGTTCTTGTTATTCGTTTCGAGCATCAGAACTGCGTAAATTTTGAGTTTCTCAAGCGTTTCTTACATCCAAACGGCCATATCTCGCGAACGGATCGACCAATCCGCAAAATTTCTGTTGCATCTTAAAGTAGAAACTCGCTCGATTACATCGGTATGGGTACTTTTCCCCTAGGCCGTTCTAGTTATTCGTTTCGAGCATCAGAACTGCGAAAATTTTGTGTTTCTCAAGCGTTTCTTATCTCCAAACTGCCATATCTCGCGAACGGATTGATCAATCCGCAAAATTTCCGTTGCATCTGAAAGTAGAAACTCGCCCGATTACATCGGTATGCGTACTTTTCCCCTAGGCCTTCTTAGTTATTCGTTTCGAGCATCAGAACTGCGAAAATTTTGAGTTTCTAAAGCGTTTCTTACATCCAAACGGCCATATCTCGCGATCGGATTGACCAATCCGCAAAATTTCTGTTGCATCTGAACGTAGAAACTCGCCCGATTACAACGGTATGCGTACTTCTCCCCTAGGCCATTCTAGTCATTCGTTTCGAGCATCAGAACTGCGAAAATTTTGAGTTTCTCAAGGGTTTCTTACTTCCAAACTGCCACATCTCGCGAACGGATCGACCAATCCGCAAAATTTCTGTTGCATCTTAAAGTAGAAACTCGCCCGATTACATCGGTATGGGTACTTTTCCCCTAGGCCGTTCTAGTTATTCGTTTCGAGCATCAGAACTGCGAAAATTTTGAGTTTCTCAAGCGTTTCTTTCATCCAAACTGCCATATCTCGCGAACGGATCGACCAATCCGCAAAATTTCTGTTGCATCTGGAAGTAGAAACTCGCCCGATTACAACGGTAGGTGTAGTTTTCCCCTAGGTCGTTCTTGTTATTCGTTTCGAGCATCAGAACTGCGTAAATTTTGAGTTTCTCAAGCGTTTCTTACATCCAAACGGCCATATCTCGCGAACGGATCGACCAATCCGCAAAATTTCTGTTGCATCTTAAAGTAGAAACTCGCTCGATTACATCGGTATGGGTACTTTTCCCCTAGGCCGTTCTAGTTATTCGTTTCGAGCATCAGAACTGCGAAAATTTTGTGTTTCTCAAGCGTTTCTTATCTCCAAACTGCCATATCTCGCGAACGGATTGATCAATCCGCAAAATTTCCGTTGCATCTGAAAGTAGAAACTCGCCCGATTACATCGGTATGCGTACTTTTCCCCTAGGCCTTCTTAGTTATTCGTTTCGAGCATCAGAACTGCGAAAATTTTGAGTTTCTAAAGCGTTTCTTACATCCAAACGGCCATATCTCGCGATCGGATTGACCAATCCGCAAAATTTCTGTTGCATCTGAACGTAGAAACTCGCCCGATTACAACGGTATGCGTACTTCTCCCCTAGGCCATTCTAGTCATTCGTTTCGAGCATCAGAACTGCGAAAATTTTGAGTTTCTCAAGGGTTTCTTACTTCCAAACTGCCACATCTCGCGAACGGATCGACCAATCCGCAAAATTTCTGTTGCATCTTAAAGTAGAAACTCGCCCGATTACATCGGTATGGGTACTTTTCCCCTAGGCCGTTCTAGTTAGTCGTTTCGAGCATCAGAACTGCGAAAATTTTGAGTTTCTCAAGCGTTTCTTACGTCCAAACTGCCACATCTCGCAAACGGATTGACCAATCCGCAAAATTTCTGTTGCATCTTAAAGTAGAAACTCGCCCGATTACATCGGTATGGGCACTTTTCCCCTAGGCCGTTCTAGTTATTCGTTTCGAGCATCAGAACTGCGAAAATTTTGAGTTTCTCAAACGTTTCTTACGTCCAAACCGCCACATCTCGCAAACGGATTGACCAATCCGCAAAATTTCTGTTGCATCTGAAAGTAGAAACTCGCCCGATTACAACGGTATGCGCACTTTTCCCCTAGGCCGTTCTAGTCATTCGTTTCGAGCATCAGAACTGCGAAAATTTTGAGTTTCTCAATGGTTTCTTACTTCCAAACTGCCATATCTCGCGAACGGATCGACCAATCCGCAAAATTTCTGTTGCATCTTAAAGTAGAAACTCGCCCGATTACATCGGTATGGGTACTTTTCCCCTAGGCCGTTCTAGTTATTCGTTTCGAGCATCAGAACTGCGAAAATTTTGAGTTTCTCAAGCGTTTCTTTCATCCAAACTGCCATATCTCGCGAACGGATCGACCAATCCGCAAAATTTCTGTTGCATCTGGAAGTAGAAACTCGCCCGATTACAACGGTAGGTGTAGTTTTCCCCTAGGTCGTTCTTGTTATTCGTTTCGAGCATCAGAACTGCGTAAATTTTGAGTTTCTCAAGCGTTTCTTACATCCAAACGGCCATATCTCGCGAACGGATCGACCAATCCGCAAAATTTCTGTTGCATCTTAAAGTAGAAACTCGCTCGATTACATCGGTATGGGTACTTTTCCCCTAGGCCGTTCTAGTTATTCGTTTCGAGCATCAGAACTGCGAAAATTTTGTGTTTCTCAAGCGTTTCTTATCTCCAAACTGCCATATCTCGCGAACGGATTGATCAATCCGCAAAATTTCCGTTGCATCTGAAAGTAGAAACTCGCCCGATTACATCGGTATGCGTACTTTTCCCCTAGGCCTTCTTAGTTATTCGTTTCGAGCATCAGAACTGCGAAAATTTTGAGTTTCTAAAGCGTTTCTTACATCCAAACGGCCATATCTCGCGATCGGATTGACCAATCCGCAAAATTTCTGTTGCATCTGAACGTAGAAACTCGCCCGATTACAACGGTATGCGTACTTCTCCCCTAGGCCATTCTAGTCATTCGTTTCGAGCATCAGAACTGCGAAAATTTTGAGTTTCTCAAGGGTTTCTTACTTCCAAACTGCCACATCTCGCGAACGGATCGACCAATCCGCAAAATTTCTGTTGCATCTTAAAGTAGAAACTCGCCCGATTACATCGGTATGGGTACTTTTCCCCTAGGCCGTTCTAGTTATTCGTTTCGAGCATCAGAACTGCGAAAATTTTGAGTTTCTCAAGCGTTTCTTACGTCCAAACTGCCACATCTCGCAAACGGATTGACCAATCCGCAAAATTTCTGTTGCATCTTAAAGTAGAAACTCGCCCGATTACATCGGTATGGGTACTTTTCCCCTAGGCCGTTCTAGTTAGTCGTTTCGAGCATCAGAACTGCGAAAATTTTGAGTTTCTCAAGCGTTTCTTACGTCCAAACTGCCACATCTCGCAAACGGATTGACCAATCCGCAAAATTTCTGTTGCATCTTAAAGTAGAAACTCGCCCGATTACATCGGTATGGGCACTTTTCCCCTAGGCCGTTCTAGTTATTCGTTTCGAGCATCAGAACTGCGAAAATTTTGAGTTTCTCAAACGTTTCTTACGTCCAAACCGCCACATCTCGCAAACGGATTGACCAATCCGCAAAATTTCTGTTGCATCTGAAAGTAGAAACTCGCCCGATTACAACGGTATGCGCACTTTTCCCCTAGGCCGTTCTAGTCATTCGTTTCGAGCATCAGAACTGCGAAAATTTTGAGTTTCTCAATGGTTTCTTACTTCCAAACTGCCATATCTCGCGAACGGATCGACCAATCCGCAAAATTTCTGTTGCATCTTAAAGTAGAAACTCGCCCGATTACATCGGTATGGGTACTTTTCCCCTAGGCCGTTCTAGTTATTCGTTTCGAGCATCAGAACTGCGAAAATTTTGAGTTTCTCAAGCGTTTCTTTCATCCAAACTGCCATATCTCGCGAACGGATCGACCAATCCGCAAAATTTCTGTTGCATCTGGAAGTAGAAACTCGCCCGATTACAACGGTAGGTGTAGTTTTCCCCTAGGTCGTTCTTGTTATTCGTTTCGAGCATCAGAACTGCGTAAATTTTGAGTTTCTCAAGCGTTTCTTACATCCAAACGGCCATATCTCGCGAACGGATCGACCAATCCGCAAAATTTCTGTTGCATCTTAAAGTAGAAACTCGCTCGATTACATCGGTATGGGTACTTTTCCCCTAGGCCGTTCTAGTTATTCGTTTCGAGCATCAGAACTGCGAAAATTTTGTGTTTCTCAAGCGTTTCTTATCTCCAAACTGCCATATCTCGCGAACGGATTGATCAATCCGCAAAATTTCCGTTGCATCTGAAAGTAGAAACTCGCCCGATTACATCGGTATGCGTACTTTTCCCCTAGGCCTTCTTAGTTATTCGTTTCGAGCATCAGAACTGCGAAAATTTTGAGTTTCTAAAGCGTTTCTTACATCCAAACGGCCATATCTCGCGATCGGATTGACCAATCCGCAAAATTTCTGTTGCATCTGAACGTAGAAACTCGCCCGATTACAACGGTATGCGTACTTCTCCCCTAGGCCATTCTAGTCATTCGTTTCGAGCATCAGAACTGCGAAAATTTTGAGTTTCTCAAGGGTTTCTTACTTCCAAACTGCCACATCTCGCGAACGGATCGACCAATCCGCAAAATTTCTGTTGCATCTTAAAGTAGAAACTCGCCCGATTACATCGGTATGGGTACTTTTCCCCTAGGCCGTTCTAGTTATTCGTTTCGAGCATCAGAACTGCGAAAATTTTGAGTTTCTCAAGCGTTTCTTACGTCCAAACTGCCACATCTCGCAAACGGATTGACCAATCCGCAAAATTTCTGTTGCATCTTAAAGTAGAAACTCGCCCGATTACATCGGTATGGGTACTTTTCCCCTAGGCCGTTCTAGTTATTCGTTTCGAGCATCAGAACTGCGAAAATTTTGAGTTTCTCAAACGTTTCTTACGTCCAAACCGCCACATCTCGCAAACGGATTGACCAATCCGCAAAATTTCTGTTGCATCTGAAAGTAGAAACTCGCCCGATTACAACGGTATGCGCACTTTTCCCCTAGGCCGTTCTAGTCATTCGTTTCGAGCATCAGAACTGCGAAAATTTTGAGTTTCTCAATGGTTTCTTACTTCCAAACTGCCATATCTCGCGAACGGATCGACCAATCCGCAAAATTTCTGTTGCATCTTAAAGTAGAAACTCGCCCGATTACATCGGTATGGGTACTTTTCCCCTAGGCCGTTCTAGTTATTCGTTTCGAGCATCAGAACTGCGAAAATTTTGAGTTTCTCAAGCGTTTCTTACGTCCAAACTGCCACATCTCGCAAACGGATTGACCAATCCGCAAAATTTCTGTTGTATCTGAAAGTAGAAACTCGCCCGACTGCAACGGTATGTGTAGTTTTCCCCTAGGCCGTTCTATTTATTCGTTTCCAGCATCAGAACTGCGAAAATTTTGAGTTTCTCAAGCGTTTCTTACCTCCAAACTGCCATATCTCGCGAACGCATTGACCAATCCGCAAAATTTCTGTTGTATCTGAAAGTAGAAACTCGCCCGACTGCAACGGTATGTGTAGTTTTCCCCTAGGCCGTTCTATTTATTCGTTTCCAGCATCAGAACTGCGAAAATTTTGAGTTTCTAAAGCGTTTCTTACATCCAAACGGCCACACCTCGCAAACGGATTGACCAATCCGCAAAATTTCTGTTGTATCTGAAAGTAGAAACTCGCCCGACTGCAACGGTATGTGTAGTTTTCCCCTAGGCCGTTCTATTTATTCGTTTCCAGCATCAGAACTGCGAAAATTTTAAGTTTCTCAAGCGTTTCTTACCTCCAAACTGCCATATCTCGCGAACGCATTGACCAATCCTCAAAATTTCTGTTGCATTTGAAAGTAGAAACTCGCCCGATTACAACGGTATGCGCACTTTTCCCCTGGGCCGTTCTAGTTATTCGTTTCGAGCATCAGAACTGCGAAAATTTTTAGTTTCTAAAGCGTTTCTTACATCCAAACGGCCATATCTCGCGAACGGATTGACCAATTCGCAAAATTTCTGTTGCATCTGAAAGTAGAAACTCGCCCGATTACAACGGTATGCGTACTTCTCCCCTAGGCCATTCTAGTCATTCGTTTCGAGCATCAGAACTGCGAAAATTTTGAGTTTCTCAAGCGTTTCTTATCTCCAAACTGCCATATCTCGCGAACGGATTGATCAATCCGCAAAATTTCTGTTTCATCTGAAAGTAGAAACTCGCCCGATTACAACGGTATGCGCACTTTTCCCCTAGGCCGTTCTAGTCATTCGTTTCGAGCATCAGAACTGCGAAAATTTTGAGTTTCTCAAGCGTTTCTTACCTCCAAACTGCCACATCTCGCAAACGGATTGACCAATCCGCATAATTTCTGTTGCATCTGAAAGTAGAAACTCGCTCGATTACAACGGTATGCGTACTTTTCCCCTAGGCCGTTCTAGTTATTCGTTTCGAGCATCAGAACTGCGAAAATTTTGAGTTTCTCAAGCGTTTCTTACCTCCAAACTGCAATATCTCGCGAACGGATTGATCAATCCGCAAAATTTCTGTTGCATCTGAAAGTAGAAACTCGCCCGATTACAACGGTATGTGTAGTTTTCCCCTAGGCCGTTCTAGTTATTCGTTTCGAGCATCAGAACTGCGAAAATTTTGAGTTCCTCAAGCGTTTCTTACCTCCAAACTGCCATATCTCGCGAACGGATTGACCAATCCGCATAATTTCTGTTGCATCTGAAAGTAGAAACTCGCTCGATTACAACGGTATGCGTACTTCTCCCCTAGTCCGTTCTAGTCATTCGTTTCGAGCATCAGAACTGCGAAAATTTTGAGTTTCTCAAGCGTTTCTTATCTCCAAACTGCCATATCTCGCGAACGGATTGCTCAGTCCGCAAAATTTCTGTTGCATCTGAAAGTAGAAACTCGCCCGATTACAACGGTATGCGCACTTTTCCCCTAGGCCGTTCTAGTCATTCGTTTCGAGCATCAGAACTGCGAAAATTTTGAGTTTCTCAAGCGTTTCTTACCTCCAAACTGCCACATCTCGCAAACGGATTGACCAATCCGCATAATTTCTGTTGCATCTGAAAGTAGAAACTCGCTCGATTACAACGGTATGCGTACTTTTCCCCTAGGCCGTTCTTGTTATTCGTTTCGAGCATCAGAACTGCGAAAATTTTGAGTTTCTCAAGCGTTTCTTACCTCCAAACTGCAATATCTCGCGAACGGATTGATCAATCCGCAAAATTTCTGTTGCATCTGAAAGTAGAAACTCGCCCGATTACAACGGTATGTGTAGTTTTCCCCTAGGCCGTTCTAGTTATTCGTTTCGAGCATCAGAACTGCGAAAATTTTGAGTTCCTCAAGCGTTTCTTACCTCCAAACTGCCATATCTCGCGAACGGATTGACCAATCCGCATAATTTCTGTTGCATCTGAAAGTAGAAACTCGCTCGATTACAACGGTATGCGTACTTCTCCCCTAGTCCGTTCTAGTCATTCGTTTCGAGCATCAGAACTGCGAAAATTTTGAGTTTCTCAAGCGTTTCTTATCTCCAAACTGCCATATCTCGCGAACGGATTGCTCAGTCCGCAAAATTTCTGTTGCATCTGAAAGTAGAAACTCGCCCGATTACATCGGTATGCGTACTTTTCCCCTAGGCCTTCTTAGTTATTCGTTTCGAGCATCAGAACTGCGAAAATTTTGAGTTTCTAAAGCGTTTCTTACATCCAAACGGGCATATCTCGCGAACGGATTGACCAATCCGCAAAATTTCTGTTGCATCTGAACGTAGAAACTCGCCCGATTGCAACGGTATGTGTAGTTTTCCCCTAGGCCGTTCTATTTATTCGTTTCCAGCATCAGAACTGCGAAAATTTTGAGTTTCTCAAGCGTTTCTTACCTCCAAACTGCCATATCTCGCGAACGCATTGACCAATCCTCAAATTTCTGTTGCATTTGAAAATAGAAACTCGCCCGATTACAACGGTATGCGCACTTTTCCCCTGGGCCGTTCTAGTTATTCGTTTCGAGCATCAGAACTGCGAAAATTTTGAGTTTCTAAAGCGTTTCTTACATCCAAACGGCCATATCTCGCGAACGGATTGACCAATCCGCAAAATTTCTGTTGCATCTGAAAGTAGAGACTCGCCCGATTACAACGGTATGTGTAGTTTTCCCCTAGGCCGTTCTAGTTATTCGTTTCGAGCATCAGAACTGCGAAAATTTTGAGTTTCTCAAGCGTTTCTTACGTCCAAACTGCCACATCTCGCAAACGGATTGACCAATCCGCAAAATTTCTATTGTATCTGAAAGTAGAAACTCGCCCGATTGCAACGGTATGTGTAGTTTTCCCCTAGGCCGTTCTATTTATTCGTTTCCAGCATCAGAACTGCGAAAATTTTGAGTTTCTCAAGCGTTTCTTACCTCCAAACTGCCATATCTCGCGAACGCATTGACCAATCCTCAAAATTTCTGTTGCATTTGAAAGTAGAAACTCGCCCGATTACAACGGTATGCGCACTTTTCCCCTGGGCCGTTCTAGTTATTCGTTTCGAGCATCAGAACTGCGAAAATTTTGAGTTTCTAAAGCGTTTCTTACATCCAAACGGCCATATCTCGCGAACGGATTGACCAATCCGCAAAGTTTCTGTTGCATCTGAAAGTAGAATCTCGCCCGATTACAACGGTATGCGTACTTCTCCCCTAGGCCATTCTAGTCATTCGTTTCGAGCATCAGAACTGCGAAAATTTTGAGTTTCTCAAGCGTTTCTTATCTCCAAACTGCCATATCTCGCGAACGGATTGATCAATCCGCAAAATTTCTGTTTCATCTGAAAGTAGAAACTCGCCCGATTACAACAGTATGCGCACTTTTCCCCTAGGCCGTTCTAGACATTCGTTTCGAGCATCAGAACTGCGAAAATTTTGAGTTTCTCAAGCGTTTCTTACCTCCAAACTGCCACATCTCGCAAACGGATTGACCAATCCGCAAAATTTCTGCTGTATCTGAAAGTAGAAACTCGCCCGATTGCAACGGTATGTGTAGTTTTCCCCTAGGCCGTTCTATTTATTAGTTTCCATCATCAGAACTGCGAAAATTTTGAGTTTCTCAAGCGTTTCTTACCTCCAAACTGCCATATCTCGCGAAGGCATTGACCAATCCTCAAAATTTCTGTTGCATTTGAAAGTAGAAACTCGCCCGATTACGACGGTATGCGCACTTTTCCCCTGGGCCGTTCTAGTTATTCGTTTCGAGCATCAGAACTGCGAAAATTTTGAGTTTCTAAAGCGTTTCTTACATCCAAACGGCCATATCTCGCGAACGGATTGACCAATCCGCAAAATTTCTGTTGCATCTGAAAGTAGAAGCTCGCCCGATTACAACGGTATGCGTACTTCTCCCCTAGGCCTATCTAGTCATTCGTTTCGAGCATCAGAACTGCGAAAATTTTGAGTTTCTCAAGCGTTTCTTATCTCCAAACTGCCATATCTCGCGAACGGATTGATCAATCCGCAAAATTTCTGTTTCATCTGAAAGTAGAAACTCGCCCGATTACAACGGTATGCGCACTTTTCCCCTAGGCCGTTCTAGTCATTCGTTTCGAGCATCAGAACTGCGAAAATTTTGAGTTTCTAAAGCGTTTCTTACCTCCAAACTGCCACATCTCGCAAACGGATTGTCCAATCCGCAAAATTTCTGTTGTGTCTGAAAGTAGAAACTCGCCCGATTACAACGGTATGTGTATTTTTCCCCTAGGCCGTTCTATTTATTCGTTTCGAGCGTCAGAACTGCGAAAATTTTGAGTTTCTCAAGCGTTTCTTACGTCCAAAATGCCATATCTCGCGAACGCATTTACCAATCCGCAAAATTTCTGTTGCATTTGAAAGTAGAAACTCGCCCGATTACAACGGTATGCGCACTTTTCCCCTGGGCCGTTCTAGTTATTCGTTTCGAGCATCAGAACTGCGAAAATTTTGAGTTTCTAAAGCGTTTCTTATCTCCAAACTGCCATATCTCGCGAACGGATTGATCAATCCGCAAAATTTCTGTTGCATCTGAAAGTAGAAACTCGCCCAATTACAACAGTATGCGCACTTTTCCCCTAGGCCGTTCTAGTTATTCGTTTCGAGCATCAGAACTGCGAAAATTTTGAGTTTCTCAAGCGTTTCTTACCTCCAAACTGCAATATCTCGCGAACGGATTGATCAATCCGCAAAATTTCTGTTGCATCTGAAAGTAGAAACTCGCCCGATTACAACGGTATGTGTAGTTTTCCCCTAGGCCGTTCTAGTTATTCGTTTCGAGCATCAGAACTGCGAAAATTTTGAGTTCCTCAAGCGTTTCTTACCTCCAAACTGCCATATCTCGCGAACGGATTGACCAATCCGCATAATTTCTGTTGCATCTGAAAGTAGAAACTCGCTCGATTACAACGGTTTGCGTACTTCTCCCCTAGTCCGTTCTAGTCATTCGTTTCGAGCATCAGAACTGCGAAAATTTTGAGTTTCTCAAGCGTTTCTTATCTCCAAACTGCCATATCTCGCGAACGGATTGATCAATCCGCAAAATTTCTGTTGCATCTGAAAGTAGAAACTCGCCCGATTACATCGGTATGCGTACTTTTCCCCTAGGCCTTCTTAGTTATTCGTTTCGAGCATCAGAACTGCGAAAATTTTGAGTTTCTAAAGCGTTTCTTACATCCAAACGGCCATATCTCGCGAACGGATTGACCAATCCGCAAAATTTCTGTTGCATCTGAACGTAGAAACTCGCCCGATTACAACGGTATGCGTACTTCTCCCCTAGGCCATTCTAGTCATTCGTTTCGAGCATCAGAACTGCGAAAATCTTGAGTTTCTCAAGCGTTTCTTATCTCCAAACTGCCATATCTCGCGAACGGATTGATCAATCCGCAAAATTTCTGTTGCATCTGAAAGTAGAAACTCGCCCGATTACAACGGTATGCGCACTTTTCCCCTAGGCCGTTCTAGTCATTCGTTTCGAGCATCAGAACTGCGAAAATTTTGAGTTTCTCAAGCGTTTCTTACTTCCAAACTGCCATATCTCGCGAACGGATCGACCAATCCGCAAAATTTCTGTTGCATCTGAAAGTAGAAACTCGCCCGATTACATCGGTATGGGTACTTTTCCCCTAGGACGTTCTATTTATTAGTTTCCATCATCAGAACTGCGAAAATTTTGAGTTTCTCAAGCGTTTCTTACCTCCAAACTGCCATATCTCGCGAAGGCATTGACCAATCCTCAAAATTTCTGTTGCATTTGAAAGTAGAAA
Source organism: Ptiloglossa arizonensis (assembly GCF_051014685.1). Taxonomy (NCBI): domain Eukaryota; kingdom Metazoa; phylum Arthropoda; class Insecta; order Hymenoptera; family Colletidae; genus Ptiloglossa; species Ptiloglossa arizonensis. Next base: position 337,575 of record NW_027478907.1, on the reverse strand, counting down.
CTCGCCCGATTACGACGGTATGCGCACTTTTCCCCTGGGCCGTTCTAGTTATTCGTTTCGAGCATCAGAACTGCGAAAATTTTGAGTTTCTAAAGCGTTTCTTACATCCAAACGGCCATATCTCGCGAACGGATTGACCAATCCGCAAAATTTCTGTTGCATCTGAAAGTAGAAGCTCGCCCGATTACAACGGTATGCGTACTTCTCCCCTAGGCCTATCTAGTCATTCGTTTCGAGCATCAGAACTGCGAAAATTTTGAGTTTCTCAAGCGTTTCTTATCTCCAAACTGCCATATCTCGCGAACGGATTGATCAATCCGCAAAATTTCTGTTTCATCTGAAAGTAGAAACTCGCCCGATTACAACGGTATGCGCACTTTTCCCCTAGGCCGTTCTAGTCATTCGTTTCGAGCATCAGAACTGCGAAAATTTTGAGTTTCTAAAGCGTTTCTTACCTCCAAACTGCCACATCTCGCAAACGGATTGTCCAATCCGCAAAATTTCTGTTGTGTCTGAAAGTAGAAACTCGCCCGATTACAACGGTATGTGTATTTTTCCCCTAGGCCGTTCTATTTATTCGTTTCGAGCGTCAGAACTGCGAAAATTTTGAGTTTCTCAAGCGTTTCTTACGTCCAAAATGCCATATCTCGCGAACGCATTTACCAATCCGCAAAATTTCTGTTGCATTTGAAAGTAGAAACTCGCCCGATTACAACGGTATGCGCACTTTTCCCCTGGGCCGTTCTAGTTATTCGTTTCGAGCATCAGAACTGCGAAAATTTTGAGTTTCTAAAGCGTTTCTTATCTCCAAACTGCCATATCTCGCGAACGGATTGATCAATCCGCAAAATTTCTGTTGCATCTGAAAGTAGAAACTCGCCCAATTACAACAGTATGCGCACTTTTCCCCTAGGCCGTTCTAGTTATTCGTTTCGAGCATCAGAACTGCGAAAATTTTGAGTTTCTCAAGCGTTTCTTACCTCCAAACTGCAATATCTCGCGAACGGATTGATCAATCCGCAAAATTTCTGTTGCATCTGAAAGTAGAAACTCGCCCGATTACAACGGTATGTGTAGTTTTCCCCTAGGCCGTTCTAGTTATTCGTTTCGAGCATCAGAACTGCGAAAATTTTGAGTTCCTCAAGCGTTTCTTACCTCCAAACTGCCATATCTCGCGAACGGATTGACCAATCCGCATAATTTCTGTTGCATCTGAAAGTAGAAACTCGCTCGATTACAACGGTTTGCGTACTTCTCCCCTAGTCCGTTCTAGTCATTCGTTTCGAGCATCAGAACTGCGAAAATTTTGAGTTTCTCAAGCGTTTCTTATCTCCAAACTGCCATATCTCGCGAACGGATTGATCAATCCGCAAAATTTCTGTTGCATCTGAAAGTAGAAACTCGCCCGATTACATCGGTATGCGTACTTTTCCCCTAGGCCTTCTTAGTTATTCGTTTCGAGCATCAGAACTGCGAAAATTTTGAGTTTCTAAAGCGTTTCTTACATCCAAACGGCCATATCTCGCGAACGGATTGACCAATCCGCAAAATTTCTGTTGCATCTGAACGTAGAAACTCGCCCGATTACAACGGTATGCGTACTTCTCCCCTAGGCCATTCTAGTCATTCGTTTCGAGCATCAGAACTGCGAAAATCTTGAGTTTCTCAAGCGTTTCTTATCTCCAAACTGCCATATCTCGCGAACGGATTGATCAATCCGCAAAATTTCTGTTGCATCTGAAAGTAGAAACTCGCCCGATTACAACGGTATGCGCACTTTTCCCCTAGGCCGTTCTAGTCATTCGTTTCGAGCATCAGAACTGCGAAAATTTTGAGTTTCTCAAGCGTTTCTTACTTCCAAACTGCCATATCTCGCGAACGGATCGACCAATCCGCAAAATTTCTGTTGCATCTGAAAGTAGAAACTCGCCCGATTACATCGGTATGGGTACTTTTCCCCTAGGCCGTTCTAGTTATTCGTTTCGAGCATCAGAATTGCGAAAATTTTGAGTTTCTAAAGCGTTTCTTACATCCAAACGGCCATATCTCGCGAACGGATTGACCAATCCGCAAAATTTCTGTTGCATCTGAAAGTAAAAACTCGCCCGATTACAACGGTATGCGTACTTCTCCCCTAGGCCATTCTAGTCATTCGTTTCGAGCATCAGACCTGCGAAAATTTTGAGTTTCTCAAGCGTTTCTTATCTCCAAACTGCCATATCTCGCGAACGGATTGATCAATCCGCAAAATTTCTGTTTCATCTGAAAGTAGAAACTCGCCCGATTACAACGGTATGCGCACTTTTCCCCTAGGCCGTTCTAGTCATTCGTTTCGAGCATCAGAACTGCGAAAATTTTGAGTTTCTCAAGCGTTTCTTACATCCAAACTGCAATATCTCGCGAACGGATTGACCAATCCGCAAAATTTCTGTTGCATCTGAAAGTAGAGACTCGCCCGATTACAACGGTATGTGTAGTTTTCCCCTAGGCCGTTCTAGTTATTCGTTTCGAGCATCAGAACTTCGAAAATTTTGAGTTTCTCAAGCGTTTCTTACGTCCAAACTGCCACATCTCGCAAACGGATTGACCAATCCGCAAAGTTTCTGTTGTATCTGAAAGTAGAAACTCACCCGATTGCAACGGTATGTGTAGTTTTCCCCTAGGCCGTTCTATTTATTCGTTTCCAGCATCAGAACTGCGAAAATTTTGAGTTTCTCAAGCGTTTCTTACCTCCAAACGGCCATATCTCGCGAACGCATTGACCAATCCTCAAAATTTCTGTTGCATTTGAAAGTAGAAACTCGCCCGATTACAACGGTATGCGCACTTTTCCCCTGGGCCGTTCTAGTTATTCGTTTCGAGCATCAGAACTGCGAAAATTTTGAGTTTCTAAAGCGTTTCTTACATCCAAACGGCCATATCTCGCGAACGGATTGACCAATCCGCAAAATTTCTGTTGCATCTGAAAGTAGAAACTCGCCCGATTACAACGGTATGCGTACTTCTCCCCTAGGCCATTCTAGTAATTCGTTTCGAGCATCAGAATTGCGAAAATTTTGAGTTTCTCAAGCGTTTCTTACATCCAAACTGCCATATCTCGCGAACGGATTGACCAATCCGCAAAATTTCTGTTGTGTCTGAAAGTAGAAACTCGCCCGATTACAACGGTATGTGTAGTTTTCCCCTAGGCCGTTCTATTTATTCGTTTCGAGCATCAGAACTGCGAAAATTTTGAGTTTCTCAAGCGTTTCTTACTTCCAAAATGCCATATCTCGCGAACGCATTTACCAATCCGCAAAATTTCTGTTGCATTTGAAAGTAGAAACTCGCCCGATTACAACGGTATGCGCACTTTTCCCCTGGGACGTTCTAGTTATTCGTCTCGAGCATCAGAACTGCGAAAATTTTGAGTTTCTAAAGCGTTTCTTATCTACAAACTGCCATATCTCGCGAACGGATTGATCAATCCGCAAAATTTCTGTTGCATCTGAAAGTAGAAACTCGCCCGATTACAACAGTATGCGCACTTTTCCCCTAGGCCGTTCTAGTTATTCGTTTCGAGCATCAGAACTGCGAAAATTTTGAGTTTCTCAAGCGTTTCTTACCTCCAAACTGCAATATCTCGCGAACGGATTGATCAATCCGCAAAATTTCTGTTGCATCTGAAAGTAGAAACTCGCCCGATTACAACGGTATGTGTAGTTTTCCCCTAGGCCGTTCTAGTTATTCATTTCGAGCATCAGAACTGCGAAAATTTTGAGTTCCTCAAGCGTTTCTTACCTCCAAACTGCCATATCTCGCGAACGGATTGACCAATCCGCATAATTTCTGTTGCATCTGAAAGTAGAAACTCGCTCGATTACAACGGTATGCGTACTTCTCCCCTAGTCCGTTCTAGTCATTCGTTTCGAGCATCAGAACTGCGAAAATTTTGAGTTTCTCAAGCGTTTCTTATCACCAAACTGCCATATCTCGCGAACGGATTGATCAATCCGCAAAATTTCTGTTGCATCTGAAAGTAGAAACTCGCCCGATTACATCGGTATGCGTACTTTTCCCCTAGGCCTTCTTAGTTATTCGTTTCGAGCATCAGAACTGCGAAAATTTTGAGTTTCTAAAGCGTTTCTTACATCCAAACGGGCATATCTCGCGAACGGATTGACCAATCCGCAAAATTTCTGTTGCATCTGAACGTAGAAACTCGCCCGATTGCAACGGTATGTGTAGTTTTCCCCTAGGCCGTTCTATTTATTCGTTTCCAGCATCAGAACTGCGAAAATTTTGAGTTTCTCAAGCGTTTCTTACCTCCAAGCTGCCATATCTCGCGAACGCATTGACCAATCCTCAAATTTCTGTTGCATTTGAAAATAGAAACTCGCCCGATTACAACGGTATGCGCACTTTTCCCCTGGGCCGTTCTAGTTATTCGTTTCGAGCATCAGAACTGCGAAAATTTTGAGTTTCTAAAGCGTTTCTTACATCCAAACGGCCATATCTCGCGAACGGATTGACCAATCCGCAAAATTTCTGTTGCATCTGAAAGTAGGGACTCGCCCGATTACAACGGTATGTGTAGTTTTCCCCTAGGCCGTTCTAGTTATTCGTTTCGAGCATCAGAACTGCGAAAATTTTGAGTTTCTCAAGCGTTTCTTACGTCCAAACTGCCACATCTCGCAAACGGATTGACCAATCCGCAAAATTTCTATTGTATCTGAAAGTAGAAACTCGCCCGATTGCAACGGTATGTGTAGTTTTCCCCTAGGCCGTTCTATTTATTCGTTTCCAGCATCAGAACTGCGAAAATTTTGAGTTTCTCAAGCGTTTCTTACCTCCAAACTGCCATATCTCGCGAACGCATTGACCAATCCTCAAAATTTCTGTTGCATTTGAAAGTAGAAACTCGCCCGATTACAACGGTATGCGCACTTTTCCCCTGGGCCGTTCTAGTTATTCGTTTCGAGCATCAGAACTGCGAAAATTTTGAGTTTCTAAAGCGTTTCTTACATCCAAACGGGCATATCTCGCGAACGGATTGACCAATCCGCAAAATTTCTGTTGCATCTGAACGTAGAAACTCGCCCGATTGCAACGGTATGTGTAGTTTTCCCCTAGGCCGTTCTATTTATTCGTTTCCAGCATCAGAACTGCGAAAATTTTGAGTTTCTCAAGCGTTTCTTACCTCCAAACTGCCATATCTCGCGAACGCATTGACCAATCCTCAAATTTCTGTTGCATTTGAAAATAGAAACTCGCCCGATTACAACGGTATGCGCACTTTCCCCCTGGGCCGTTCTAGTTATTCGTTTCGAGCATCAGAACTGCGAAAATTTTGAGTTTCTAAAGCGTTTCTTACATCCAAACGGCCATATCTCGCGAACGGATTGACCAATCCGCAAAATTTCTGTTGCATCTGAAAGTAGAGACTCGCCCGATTACAACGGTATGTGTAGTTTTCCCCTAGGCCGTTCTAGTTATTCGTTTCGAGCATCAGAACTGCGAAAATTTTGAGTTTCTCAAGCGTTTCTTACGTCCAAACTGCCACATCTCGCAAACGGATTGACCAATCCGCAAAATTTCTATTGTATCTGAAAGTAGAAACTCGCCCGATTGCAACGGTATGTGTAGTTTTCCCCTAGGCCGTTCTATTTATTCGTTTCCAGCATCAGAACTGCGAAAATTTTGAGTTTCTCAAGCGTTTCTTACCTCCAAACTGCCATATCTCGCGAACGCATTGACCAATCCTCAAAATTTCTGTTGCATTTGAAAGTAGAAACTCGCCCGATTACAACGGTATGCGCACTTTTCCCCTGGGCCGTTCTAGTTATTCGTTTCGAGCATCAGAACTGCGAAAATTTTGAGTTTCTAAAGCGTTTCTTACATCCAAACGGCCATATCTCGCGAACGGATTGACCAATCCGCAAAGTTTCTGTTGCATCTGAAAGTAGAATCTCGCCCGATTACAACGGTATGCGTACTTCTCCCCTAGGCCATTCTAGTCATTCGTTTCGAGCATCAGAACTGCGAAAATTTTGAGTTTCTCAAGCGTTTCTTATCTCCAAACTGCCATATCTCGCGAACGGATTGATCAATCCGCAAAATTTCTGTTTCATCTGAAAGTAGAAACTCGCCCGATTACAACAGTATGCGCACTTTTCCCCTAGGCCGTTCTAGACATTCGTTTCGAGCATCAGAACTGCGAAAATTTTGAGTTTCTCAAGCGTTTCTTACCTCCAAACTGCCACATCTCGCAAACGGATTGACCAATCCGCAAAATTTCTGTTGTATCTGAAAGTAGAAACTCGCCCGATTGCAACGGTATGTGTAGTTTTCCCCTAGGCCGTTCTATTTATTAGTTTCCATCATCAGAACTGCGAAAATTTTGAGTTTCTCAAGCGTTTCTTACCTCCAAACTGCCATATCTCGCGAACGCATTGACCAATCCTCAAAATTTCTGTTGCATTTGAAAGTAGAAACTCGCCCGATTACGACGGTGTGCGCACTTTTCCCCTGGGCCGTCCTAGTTATTCGTTTCGAGCATCACAACTGCGAAAATTTTGAGTTTCTAAAGCGTTTCTTACATCCAAACGGCCATATCTCGCGAACGGATTGACCAATCCGCAAAATTTCTGTTGCATCTGAAAGTAGAAGCTCGCCCGATTACAACGGTATGCGTACTTCTCCCCTAGGCCTTTCTAGTCATTCGTTTCGAGCATCAGAACTGCGAAAATTTTGAGTTTCTCAAGCGTTTCTTATCTCCAAACTGCCATATCTCGCGAACGGATTGATCAATCCGCAAAATTTCTGTTTCATCTGAAAGTAGAAACTCGCCCGATTACAACGGTATGCGCACTTTTCCCCTAGGCCGTTCTAGTCATTCGTTTCGAGCATCAGAACTGCGAAAATTTTGAGTTTCTCAAGCGTTTCTTACCTCCAAACTGCCACATCTCGCAAACGGATTGTCCAATCCGCAAAATTTCTGTTGTGTCTGAAAGTAGAAACTCGCCCGATTACAACGGTATGTGTATTTTCCCCCTAGGCCGTTCTATTTATTCGTTTCGAGCATCAGAACTGCGAAAATTTTGAGTTTCTCAAACGTTTCTTACGTCCAAAATGCCATATCTCGCGAACGCATTTACCAATCCGCAAAATTTCTGTTGCATTTGAAAGTAGAAACTCGCCCGATTACAACGGCATGCGCACTTTTCCCCTGGGCCGTTCTAGTTATTCGTTTCGAGCATCAGAACTGCGAAAATTTTGAGTTTCTAAAGCGTTTCTTATCTCCAAACTGCCATATCTCGCGAACGGATTGATCAATCCGCAAAATTTCTGTTTCATCTGAAAGTAGAAACTCGCCCGATTACAACGGTATGCGCACTTTTCCCCTAGGCCGTTCTAGTCATTCGTTTCGAGCATCAGAACTGCGAAAATTTTGAGTTTCTCAAGCGTTTCTTACATCCAAACTGCCATATCTCGCGAACGGATTGACCAATCCGCAAAATTTCTGTTGCATCTGAACGTAGAAACTCGCCCGATTGCAACGGTATGTGTAGTTTTCCCCTAGGCCGTTCTATTTATTCGTTTCCAGCATCAGAACTGCGAAAATTTTGAGTTTCTCAAGCGTTTCTTACCTCCAAACTGCCATATCTCGCGAACGCATTGACCAATCCTCAAATTTCTGTTGCATTTGAAAATAGAAACTCGCCCGATTACAACGGTATGCGCACTTTTCCCCTGGGCCGTTCTAGTTATTCGTTTCGAGCATCAGAACTGCGAAAATTTTGAGTTTCTAAAGCGTTTCTTACATCCAAACGGCCATATCTCGCGAACGGATTGACCAATCCGCAAAATTTCTGTTGCATCTGAAAGTAGAGACTCGCCCGATTACAACGGTATGTGTAGTTTTCCCCTAGGCCGTTCTAGTTATTCGTTTCGAGCATCAGAACTGCGAAAATTTTGAGTTTCTCAAGCGTTTCTTACGTCCAAACTGCCACATCTCGCAAACGGATTGACCAATCCGCAAAATTTCTGTTGTATCTGAAAGTAGAAACTCACCCGATTGCAACGGTATGTGTAGTTTTCCCCTAGGCCGTTCTATTTATTCGTTTCCAGCATCAGAACTGCGAAAATTTTGAGTTTCTCAAGCGTTTCTTACCTCCAAACGGCCATATCTCGCGAACGCATTGACCAATCCTCAAAATTTCTGTTGCATTTGAAAGTATAAACTCGCCCGATTACAACGGTATGCGCACTTTTCCCCTGGGCCGTTCTAGTTATTCGTTTCGAGCATCAGAACTGCGAAAATTTTGAGTTTCTAAAGCGTTTCTTACATCCAAACGGCCATATCTCGCGAACGGATTGACCAATCCGCAAAATTTCTGTTGCATCTGAAAGTAGAAACTCGCCCGATTACAACGGTATGCGTACTTCTCCCCTAGGCCATTCTAGTAATTCGTTTCGAGCATCAGAATTGCGAAAATTTTGAGTTTCTCAAGCGTTTCTTACATCCAAACTGCCATATCTCGCGAACGGATTGATCAATCCGCAAAATTTCTGTTGCATATGAAAGTAAAACTCGCCCCATTACAACGGTATGCGTACTTTTCCCCTAGGCCGTTCTAGTTAGTCGTTTCGAGCATCAGAACTGCGAAAATTTTGAGTTACTCAAGCGTTTCTTATCTCCAAACTGCCATATCTCGCGAACGGATTGACCAATCCGCAAAATTTCTGTTGCATCTGAAAGTAGAGACTCGCCCGATTACAACGGTATGTGTAGTTTTCCCCTAGGCCGTTCCAGTTATTCGTTTCGAGCATCAGAACTGCGAAAATTTTGAGTTTCTCAAGCGTTTCTTACATCCAAACTGCCATATCTCGCGAACGGATTGACCGATCCGCAAAATTTCTGTTGCATCTGAAAGTAGAAACTCGCCCGATTACAACAGTATGCGCACTTTTCCCCTAGGCCGTTCTAGTTATTCGTTTCGAGCATCAGAACTGCGAAAATTTTGAGTTCCTCAAGCGTTTCTTACCTCCAAACTGCCATATCTCGCGAACGGATTGACCAATCCGCATAATTTCTGTTGCATCTGAAAGTAGAAACACGCCCGATTACAACGGTATGCGCACTTTTCCCCTAGGCCGTACTAGTTATTCGTTTCGAGCATCAGAATTGCGAAAATTTTGAGTTTCTCAAGCGTTTCTTACCTCCAAACTGCCATATCTCGCGAACGGATCGACCAATCCGCAACATTTCTGTTGCATCTGAAAGTAGAAACTCGCCCGATTACATCGGTATGCGTACTTCTCCCCTAGGCCGTTCTAGTTATTCGTTTCGAGCATCAGAACTGCGAAAATTTTGAGTTTCTCAAGCGTTTCTTACCTCCAAACTGCCACATCTCGCGAACGCATTGACCAATCCGCAAAATTTCTGTTGCATTTGAATGTAGAAACTCGCCCGATTACCACGGTATGCGCACTTTTCCCCTGGGCCGTTCTAGTTATTCGTTTTGAGCATCAGAACTGCGAAAATTTTGAGTTTCTAAAGCGTTTCTTACATCCAAACGGCCATATCTCGCGAACGGATTGACCAATCCGCAAAATTTCCGTTGCATCTGAAAGTAGAAACTCGCCCGATTACATCGGTATGGGTACTTTTCCCCTAGGCAGTTCTAGTTATTCGTTTCGAGCATCAGAACTGCGAAAATTTTGAGTTTCTCAAGCGTTTCTTACGTCCAAACTGCCACATCTCGCAAACGGATTGACCAATCCGCAAAATTTCTGTTGCATCTTAAAGTAGAAACTCGCCCGATTACAACGGTATGCGCACTTTTCCCCTAGGCCGTTCTAGTCATTCGTTTCGAGCATCAGAACTGCGAAAATTTTGAGTTTCTCAAGCGTTTCTTACCTCCAAACTGCCACATCTCGCAAACGGATTGTCCAATCCGCAAAATTTCTGTTGTGTCTGAAAGTAGAAACTCGCCCGATTACAACGGTTTGTGTATTTTTCCCCTAGGCCGTTCTATTTATTCGTTTCGAGCATCAGAACTGCGAAAATTTTGAGTTTCTCAAACGTTTCTTACGTCCAAAATGCCATATCTCGCGAACGCATTGACCAATCCTCAAAATTTCTGTTGCATTTGAAAGTAGAAACTCGCCCGATTACAACGGTATGCGCACTTTTCCCCTGGGCCGTTCTAGTTATTCGTTTCGAGCATCAGAACTGCGAAAATTTTGAGTTTCTAAAGCGTTTCTTACATCCAAGCGGGCATATCTCGCGAACGGATTGACCAATCCGCAAAATTTCTGTTGCATCTGAACGTAGAAACTCGCCCGATTGCAACGGTATGTGTAGTTTTCCCCTATGCCGTTCTATTTATTCGTTTCCAGCATCAGAACTGCGAAAATTTTGAGTTTCTCAAGCGTTTCTTACCTCCAAACTGCCATATCTCGCGAACGCATTGACCAATCCTCAAATTTCTGTTGCATTTGAAAATAGAAACTCGCCCGATTACAACGGTATGCGCACTTTTCCCCTGGGCCGTTCTAGTTATTCGTTTCGAGCATCAGAACTGCGAAAATTTTGAGTTTCTCAAGCGTTTCTTATCTCCAAACTGCCATATCTCGCGAACTGATTGATAAATCCGCAAAATTTCTGTTGCATCTGAAAGTAGAAACTCGCCCGATTACAACGGTATGTGTAGTTTTCCCCTAGGCCGTTCTAGTTATTCGTTTCGAGCATCAGAACTGCGAAAATTTTGAGTTCCTCAAGCGTTTCTTACCTCCAAACTGCCATATCTCGCGAACGGATTGACCAATCCGCATAATTTCTGTTGCATCTGAAAGTAGAAACTCGCCCGATTACAACGGTATGCGCACTTTTCCCCTAGGCCGTTCTAGTTATTCGTTTCGAGCATCAGAATTGCGAAAATTTTGAGTTTCTCAAGCGTTTCTTACCTCCAAACTGCCATATCTCGCGAACGGATCGACCAATCCGCAACATTTCTGTTGCATCTGAAAGTAGAAACTCGCCCGATTACATCGGTATGCGTACTTCTCCCCTAGGCCGTTCTAGTTATTCGTTTCGAGCATCAGAACTGCGAAAATTTTGAGTTTCTCAAGCGTTTCTTACCTCCAAACTGCCACATCTCGCGAACGCATTGACCAATCCGCAAAATTTCTGTTGCATTTGAATGTAGAAACTCGCCCGATTACCACGGTATGCGCACTTTTCCCCTGGGCCGTTCTAGTTATTCGTTTTGAGCATCAGAACTGCGAAAATTTTGAGTTTCTAAAGCGTTTCTTACATCCAAACGGCCATATCTCGCGAACGGATTGACCAATCCGCAAAATTTCCGTTGCATCTGAAAGTAGAAACTCGCCCGATTACATCGGTATGGGTACTTTTCCCCTAGGCAGTTCTAGTTATTCGTTTCGAGCATCAGAACTGCGAAAATTTTGAGTTTCTCAAGCGTTTCTTACGTCCAAACTGCCACATCTCGCAAACGGATTGACCAATCCGCAAAATTTCTGTTGCATCTTAAAGTAGAAACTCGCCCGATTACAACGGTATGCGCACTTTTCCCCTAGGCCGTTCTAGTCATTCGTTTCGAGCATCAGAACTGCGAAAATTTTGAGTTTCTCAAGCGTTTCTTACCTCCAAACTGCCACATCTCGCAAACGGATTGTCCAATCCGCAAAATTTCTGTTGTGTCTGAAAGTAGAAACTCGCCCGATTACAACGGTATGTGTATTTTTCCCCTAGGCCGTTCTATTTATTCGTTTCGAGCATCAGAACTGCGAAAATTTTGAGTTTCTCAAACGTTTCTTACGTCCAAAATGCCATATCTCGCGAACGCATTGACCAATCCTCAAAATTTCTGTTGCATTTGAAAGTAGAAACTCGCCCGATTACAACGGTATGCGCACTTTTCCCCTGGGCCGTTCTAGTTATTCGTTTCGAGCATCAGAACTGCGAAAATTTTGAGTTTCTAAAGCGTTTCTTACATCCAAACGGGCATATCTCGCGAACGGATTGACCAATCCGCAAAATTTCTGTTGCATCTGAACGTAGAAACTCGCCCGATTGCAACGGTATGTGTAGTTTTCCCCTATGCCGTTCTATTTATTCGTTTCCAGCATCAGAACTGCGAAAATTTTGAGTTTCTCAAGCGTTTCTTACCTCCAAACTGCCATATCTCGCGAACGCATTGACCAATCCTCAAATTTCTGTTGCATTTGAAAATAGAAACTCGCCCGATTACAACGGTATGCGCACTTTTCCCCTGGGCCGTTCTAGTTATTCGTTTCGAGCATCAGAACTGCGAAAATTTTGAGTTTCTAAAGCGTTTCTTACATCCAAACGGCCATATCTCGCGAACGGATTGACCAATCCGCAAAATTTCTGTTGCATCTGAAAGTAGAGACTCGCCCGATTACAACGGTATGTGTAGTTTTCCCCTAGGCCGTTCTAGTTATTCGTTTCGAGCATCAGAACTGCGAAAATTTTGAGTTTCTCAAGCGTTTCTTACGTCCAAACTGCCACATCTCGCAAACGGATTGACCAATCCGCAAAATTTCTATTGTATCTGAAAGTAGAAACTCGCCCGATTGCAACGGTATGTGTAGTTTTCCCCTAGGCCGTTCTATTTATTCGTTTCCAGCATCAGAACTGCGAAAATTTTGAGTTTCTCAAGCGTTTCTTACCTCCAAACTGCCATATCTCGCGAACGCATTGACCAATCCTCAAAATTTCTGTTGCATTTGAAAGTAGAAACTCGCCCGATTACAACGGTATGCGCACTTTTCCCCTGGGCCGTTCTAGTTATTCGTTTCGAGCATCAGAACTGCGAAAATTTTGAGTTTCTAAAGCGTTTCTTACATCCAAACGGCCATATCTCGCGAACGGATTGACCAATCCGCAAAGTTTCTGTTGCATCTGAAAGTAGAATCTCGCCCGATTACAACGGTATGCGTACTTCTCCCCTAGGCCATTCTAGTCATTCGTTTCGAGCATCAGAACTGCGAAAATTTTGAGTTTCTCAAGCGTTTCTTATCTCCAAACTGCCATATCTCGCGAACGGATTGATCAATCCGCAAAATTTCTGTTTCATCTGAAAGTAGAAACTCGCCCGATTACAACAGTATGCGCACTTTTCCCCTAGGCCGTTCTAGACATTCGTTTCGAGCATCAGAACTGCGAAAATTTGAGTTTCTCAAGCGTTTCTTACCTCCAAACTGCCACATCTCGCAAACGGATTGACCAATCCGCAAAATTTCTGTTGTATCTGAAAGTAGAAACTCGCCCGATTGCAACGGTATGTGTAGTTTTCCCCTAGGCCGTTCTATTTATTAGTTTCCATCATCAGAACTGCGAAAATTTTGAGTTTCTCAAGCGTTTCTTACCTCCAAACTGCCATATCTCGCGAACGCATTGACCAATCCTCAAAATTTCTGTTGCATTTGAAAGTAGAAACTCGCCCGATTACGACGGTATGCGCACTTTTCCCCTGGGCCGTTCTAGTTATTCGTTTCGAGCATCAGAACTGCGAAAATTTTGAGTTTCTAAAGCGTTTCTTACATCCAAACGGCCATATCTCGCGAACGGATTGACCAATCCGCAAAATTTCTGTTGCATCTGAAAGTAGAAGCTCGCCCGATTACAACGGTATGCGTACTTCTCCCCTAGGCCTTTCTAGTCATTCGTTTCGAGCATCAGAACTGCGAAAATTTTGAGTTTCTCAAGCGTTTCTTATCTCCAAACTGCCATATCTCGCGAACGGATTGATCAATCCGCAAAATTTCTGTTTCATCTGAAAGTAGAAAACTCGCCCGATTACAACGGTATGCGCACTTTTCCCCTAGGCCGTTCTGGTCATTCGTTTCGAGCATCAGAACTGCGAAAATTTTGAGTTTCTCAAGCGTTTCTTACCTCCAAACTGCCACATCTCGCAAACGGATTGTCCAATCCGCAAAATTTCTGTTGTGTCTGAAAGTAGAAACTCGCCGATTACAACGGTATGTGTATTTTTCCCCTAGGCCGTTCTATTTATTCGTTTCGAGCATCAGAACTGCGAAAATTTTGAGTTTCTCAAACGTTTCTTACGTCCAAAATGCCATATCTCGCGAACGCATTTACCAATCCGCAAAATTTCTGTTGCATTTGAAAGTAGAAACTCGCCCGATTACAACGGCATGCGCACTTTTCCCCTGGGCCGTTCTAGTTATTCGTTTCGAGCATCAGAACTGCGAAAATTTTGAGTTTCTAAAGCGTTTCTTATCTCCAAACTGCCATATCTCGCGAACGGATTGATCAATCCGCGCAAAATTTCTGTTTCATCTGAAAGTAGAAACTCGCCGATTACAACGGTATGCGCACTTTTCCCCTAGGCCGTTCTAGTCATTCGTTTCGAGCATCAGAACTGCGAAAATTTTGAGTTTCTCAAGCGTTTCTTACCTCCAAACTGCCACATCTCGCAAACGGATTGTCCAATCCGCAAAATTTCTGTTGTGTCTGAAAGTAGAACTCGCCCGATTACAACGGTATGTGTATTTTTCCCCTAGGCCGTTCTATTTATTCGTTTCGAGCATCAGAACTGCGAAAATTTTGAGTTTCTCAAACGTTTCTTACGTCCAAAATGCCATATCTCGCGAACGCATTTACCAATCCGCAAAATTTCTGTTGCATTTGAAAGTAGAAACTCGCCCGATTACAACGGCATGCGCACTTTTCCCCTGGGCCGTTCTAGTTATTCGTTTCGAGCATCAGAACTGCGAAAATTTTGAGTTTCTAAAGCGTTTCTTATCTCCAAAGTGCCATATCTCGCGAACGGATTGATCAATCCGCAAAATTTCTGTTGCATATGAAAGTAAAACTCGCCCCATTACAACGGTATGCGTACTTTTCCCCTAGGCCGTTCTAGTTACTCGTTTCGAGCATCAGAACTGCGAAAATTTTGAGTTACTCAAGCGTTTCTTATCTCCAAACTGCCATATCTCGCGAACGGATTGACCAATCCGCAAAATTTCTGTTGCATCTGAAAGTAGAGACTCGCCCGATTACAACGGTATGTGTAGTTTTCCCCTAGGCCGTTCCAGTTATTCGTTTCGAGCATCAGAACTGCGAAAATTTTGAGTTCCTCAAGCGTTTCTTACCTCCAAACTGCCATATCTCGCGAACGGATTGACCAATCCGCATAATTTCTGTTGCATCTGAAAGTAGAAACTCGCCCGATTACAACGGTATGCGCACTTTTCCCCTAGGCCGTTCTAGTTATTCGTTTCGAGCATCAGAATTGCGAAAATTTTGAGTTTCTCAAGCGTTTCTTACCCCCAAACTGCCATATCTCGCGAACGGATCGACCAATCCGCAACATTTCTGTTGCATCTGAAAGTAGAAACTCGCCCGATTACATCGGTATGCGTACTTCTCCGCTAGGCCGTTCTAGTTATTCGTTTCGAGCATCAGAACTGCGAAATTTTGAGTTTCTCAAGCGTTTCTTACGTCCAAACTGCCACATCTCGCAAACGGATTGACCAATCCGCAAAATTTCTGTTGTATCTGAAAGTAGAAACTCACCCGATTGCAACGGTATGTGTAGTTTTCCCCTAGGCCGTTCTAGTTATTCGTTTCGAGCATCAGAACTGCGAAAATTTTGAGTTCCTCAAGCGTTTCTTACCTCCAAACTGCCATATCTCGCGAACGGATTGACCAATCCGCATAATTTCTGTTGCATCTGAAAGTAGAAACTCGCCCGATTACAACGGTATGCGCACTTTTCCCCTAGGCCGTTCTAGTTATTCGTTTCGAGCATCAGAATTGCGAAAATTTTGAGTTTCTCAAGCGTTTCTTACCTCCAAACTGCCATATCTCGCGAACGGATCGACCAATCCGCAACATTTCTGTTGCATCTGAAAGTAGAAACTCGCCCGATTACATCGGTATGCGTACTTCTCCCCTAGGCCGTTCTAGTTATTCGTTTCGAGCATCAGAACTGCGAAAATTTTGAGTTTCTCAAGCGTTTCTTACCTCCAAACTGCCACATCTCGCGAACGCATTGACCAATCCGCAAAATTTCTGTTGCATTTGAATGTAGAAACTCGCCCGATTACCACGGTATGCGCACTTTTCCCCTGGGCCGTTCTAGTTATTCGTTTTGAGCATCAGAACTGCGAAAATTTTGAGTTTCTAAAGCGTTTCTTACATCCAAACGGCCATATCTCGCGAACGGATTGACCAATCCGCAAAATTTCCGTTGCATCTGAAAGTAGAAACTCGCCCGATTACATCGGTATGGGTACTTTTCCCCTAGGCAGTTCTAGTTATTCGTTTCGAGCATCAGAACTGCGAAAATTTTGAGTTTCTCAAGCGTTTCTTACGTCCAAACTGCCACATCTCGCAAACGGATTGACCAATCCGCAAAATTTCTGTTGCATCTTAAAGTAGAAACTCGCCCGATTACAACGGTATGCGTACTTCTCCCCTAGGCCTTTCTAGTCATTCGTTTCGAGCATCAGAACTGCGAAAATTTTGAGTTTCTCAAGCGTTTCTTACCTCCAAACTGCCACATCTCGTGAACGGATTGACCAATCCGCAAAATTTCTGTTGCATCTGAAAGTAGAAGCTCGCCCGATTACAACGGTATGCGTACTTCTCCCCTAGGCCTTTCTAGTCATTCGTTTCGAGCATCAGAACTGCGAAAATTTTGAGTTTCTCAAGCGTTTCTTATCTCCAAACTGCCATATCTCGCGAACGGATTGACCAATCCGCAAAATTTCCGTTGCATCTGAAAGTAGAAACTCGCCCGATTACATCGGTATGGGTACTTTTCCCCTAGGCAGTTCTAGTTATTCGTTTCGAGCATCAGAACTGCGAAAATTTTGAGTTCCTCAAGCGTTTCTTACCTCCAAACTGCCATATCTCGCGAACGGATTGACCAATCCGCATAATTTCTGTTGCATCTGAAAGTAGAAACTCGCCCGATTACAACGGTATGCGCACTTTTCCCCTAGGCCGTTCTAGTTATTCGTTTCGAGCATCAGAATTGCGAAAATTTTGAGTTTCTCAAGCGTTTCTTACCTCCAAACTGCCATATCTCGCGAACGGATCGACCAATCCGCAACATTTCTGTTGCATCTGAAAGTAGAAACTCGCCCGATTACATCGGTATGCGTACTTCTCCCCTAGGCCGTTCTAGTTATTCGTTTCGAGCATCAGAACTGCGAAAATTTTGAGTTTCTCAAGCGTTTCTTACCTCCAAACTGCCACATCTCGCGAACGCATTGACCAATCCGCAAAATTTCTGTTGCATTTGAATGTAGAAACTCGCCCGATTACCACGGTATGCGCACTTTTCCCCTGGGCCGTTCTAGTTATTCGTTTTGAGCATCAGAACTGCGAAAATTTTGAGTTTCTAAAGCGTTTCTTACATCCAAACGGCCATATCTCGCGAACGGATTGACCAATCCGCAAAATTTCCGTTGCATCTGAAAGTAGAAACTCGCCCGATTACATCGGTATGGGTACTTTTCCCCTAGGCAGTTCTAGTTATTCGTTTCGAGCATCAGAACTGCGAAAATTTTGAGTTTCTCAAGCGTTTCTTACGTCCAAACTGCCACATCTCGCAAACGGATTGACCAATCCGCAAAATTTCTGTTGCATCTTAAAGTAGAAACTCGCCCGATTACAACGGTATGCGTACTTCTCCCCTAGGCCTTTCTAGTCATTCGTTTCGAGCATCAGAACTGCGAAAATTTGAGTTTCTCAAGCGTTTCTTATCTCCAAACTGCCATATCTCGCGAACGGATTGATCAATCCGCAAATTTCTGTTGCATCTGAAAGTAGAAACTCGCCGATTACAACGGTATGCGCACTTTTCCCCTAGGCCGTTCTAGTCATTCGTTTCGAGCATCAGAACTGCGAAAATTTTGAGTTTCTCAAGCGTTTCTTACCTCCAAACTGCCACATCTCGTGAACGGATTGACCAATCCGCAAAATTTCTGTTGCATCTGAAAGTAGAAGCTCGCCCGATTACAACGGTATGCGTACTTCTCCCCTAGGCCTTTCTAGTCATTCGTTTCGAGCATCAGAACTGCGAAAATTTTGAGTTTCTCAAGCGTTTCTTATCTCCAAACTGCCATATCTCGCGAACGGATTGATCAATCCGCAAATTTCTGTTTCATCTGAAAGTAGAAACTCGCCCGATTACAACGGTATGCGCACTTTTCCCCTAGCCGTTCTAGTCATTCGTTTCGAGCATCAGAACTGCGAAAATTTTGAGTTTCTCAAGCGTTTCTTACCTCCAAACTGCCACATCTCGCAAACGGATTGTCCAATCCGCAAAATTTCTGTTGTGTCTGAAAGTAGAAACTCGCCCGATTACAACGGTATGTGTATTTTTCCCTAGGCCGTTCTATTTATTCGTTTCGAGCATCAGAACTGCGAAAATTTGGAGTTTCACAAGCGTTTCTTATCTCCAAACTGCCATATCTCGCGAACGGATTGACCAATCCGCAAAATTTCTGTTGCATCTGAAAGTAGAAACTCGCCCGATTGCAACGGTATGTATAGTTTTCCCTAGGCCGTTCTATTTATTCGTTTCCAGCATCAGAACTGCGAAAATTTTGAGTTTCTCAAGCGTTTCTTACCTCCAAACGGCCATATCTCGCGAACGCATTGACCAATCCTCAAAATTTCTATTGCATTTGAAAGTAGAAACTCGCCCGATTGCAACGGTATGCGCACTTTTCCCCTGGGCCGTTCTAGTTATTCGTTTCGAGCATCAGAACTGCGAAAATTTGAGTTTCTCAAGCGTTTCTTACATCCAAACTGCCATATCTCGCGAACGGATTGACCGATCCGCAAAATTTCTGTTGCATCTGAAAGTAGAAACTCGCCCGATTACAACGGTATGCGCACTTTTCCCCTAGGCCGTTCTAGTTATTCGTTTCGAGCATCAGAACTGCGAAAATTTGGAGTTTCTCAAGCGTTTCTTATCTCCAAACTGCCATATCTCGCGAACGGATTGATAAATCCGCAAAATTTCTGTTGCATCTGAAAGTAGAACTCGCCCGATTACAACGGTATGTGTAGTTTTCCCCTAGGCCGTTCTAGTTAATTCGTTTCGAGCATCAGAACTGCGAAAATCTTGAGTTTCTCAAGCGTTTCTTATTTCCAAACTGCCATATCTCGCGAACGGATTGATCAATCCGCAAAATTTCTGTTGCATCTGAAAGTAGAAACTCGCCCGATTACAACGGTATGCGCACTTTTCCCCTAGGCCGTTCTAGTCATTCGTTTCGAGCATCAGAACTGCGAAAATTTTGAGTTTCTCAAGCGTTTCTTTCTTCCAAACTGCCATATCTCGCGAACGGATCGACCAATCCGCAAAATTTCTGTTGCATCTGAAAGTAGAAACTCGCCCGATTACATCGGTATGGGTACTTTTCCCCTAGGCCGTTCTAGTTATTCGTTTCGAGCATCAGAACTGCGAAAATTTTGAGTTTCTCAAGCGTTTCTTACATCCAAACTGCCATATCTCGCGAACGGATTGACCAATCCGCAAAATTTCTGTTGCATCTGAAAGTAGAGACTCGCCCGATTACAACGGTATGTGTAGTTTTCCCCTAGGCCGTTCTAGTTATTCGTTTCGAGCATCAGAACTGCGAAAATTTTGAGTTTCTCAAGCGTTTCTTACGTCCAAACTGCCACATCTCGCAAACGGATTGACCAATCCGCAAAATTTCTGTTGTATCTGAAAGTAGAAACTCACCCGATTGCAACGGTATGTGTAGTTTTCCCCTAGGCCGTTCTATTTATTCGTTTCCAGCATCAGAACTGCGAAAATTTTGAGTTTCTCAAGCGTTTCTTACCTCCAAACGGCCATATCTCGCGAACGCATTGACCAATCCTCAAAATTTCTGTTGCATTTGAAAGTAGAAACTCGCCCGATTACAACGGTATGCGTACTTCTCCCCTAGGCTGTTCTAGTCATTCGTTTCGAGCATCAGAACTGCGAAAATTTTGAGTTTCTCAAGCGTTTCTTACATCCAAACTGCCATATCTCGCGAACGGATCGCCCAATCCGCAAAATTTCTGTTGCATCTGAAAGTAGAGGCTCGCCCGATTACAACGGCATGCGCACTTTTCCCCTGGGCCGTTCTAGTTATTCGTTTCGAGCATCAGAACTGCGAAAATTTTGAGTTTCTAAAGCGTTTCTTATCTCCAAACTGCCATATCTCGCGAACGGATTGATCAATCCGCAAAATTTCTGTTTCATCTGAAAGTAGAAACTCGCCCGATTACAACGGTATGCGCACTTTTCCCCTAGGCCGTTCTAGTCATTCGTTTCGAGCATCAGAACTGCGAAAATTTTGAGTTTCTCAAGCGTTTCTTACCTCCAAACTGCCACATCTCGCAAACGGATTGTCCAATCCGCAAAATTTCTGTTGTGTCTGAAAGTAGAAACTCGCCCGATTACAACGGTATGTGTATTTTTCCCCTAGGCCGTTCTATTTATTCGTTTCGAGCATCAGAACTGCGAAAATTTTGAGTTTCTCAAACGTTTCTTACGTCCAAAATGCCATATCTCGCGAACGCATTTACCAATCCGCAAAATTTCTGTTGCATTTGAAAGTAGAAACTCGCCCGATTACAACGGCATGCGCACTTTTCCCCTGGGCCGTTCTAGTTATTCGTTTCGAGCATCAGAACTGCGAAAATTTTGAGTTTCTAAAGCGTTTCTTATCTCCAAAGTGCCATATCTCGCGAACGGATTGATCAATCCGCAAAATTTCTGTTGCATATGAAAGTAAAACTCGCCCCATTACAACGGTATGCGTACTTTTCCCCTAGGCCGTTCTAGTTACTCGTTTCGAGCATCAGAACTGCGAAAATTTTGAGTTACTCAAGCGTTTCTTATCTCCAAACTGCCATATCTCGCGAACGGATTGACCAATCCGCAAAATTTCTGTTGCATCTGAAAGTAGAGACTCGCCCGATTACAACGGTATGTGTAGTTTTCCCCTAGGCCGTTCCAGTTATTCGTTTCGAGCATCAGAACTGCGAAAATTTTGAGTTCCTCAAGCGTTTCTTACCTCCAAACTGCCATATCTCGCGAACGGATTGACCAATCCGCATAATTTCTGTTGCATCTGAAAGTAGAAACTCGCCCGATTACAACGGTATGCGCACTTTTCCCCTAGGCCGTTCTAGTTATTCGTTTCGAGCATCAGAATTGCGAAAATTTTGAGTTTCTCAAGCGTTTCTTACCCCCAAACTGCCATATCTCGCGAACGGATCGACCAATCCGCAACATTTCTGTTGCATCTGAAAGTAGAAACTCGCCCGATTACATCGGTATGCGTACTTCTCCGCTAGGCCGTTCTAGTTATTCGTTTCGAGCATCAGAACTGCGAAAATTTTGAGTTTCTCAAGCGTTTCTTACGTCCAAACTGCCACATCTCGCAAACGGATTGACCAATCCGCAAAATTTCTGTTGTATCTGAAAGTAGAAACTCACCCGATTGCAACGGTATGTGTAGTTTTCCCCTAGGCCGTTCTATTTATTCGTTTCCAGCATCAGAACTGCGAAAATTTTGAGTTTCTCAAGCGTTTCTTACCTCCAAACGGCCATATCTCGCGAACGCATTGACCAATCCTCAAAATTTCTGTTGCATTTGAAAGTAGAAACTCGCCCGATTACAACGGTATGCGCACTTTTCCCCTGGGCCGTTCTAGTTATTCGTTTCGAGCATCAGAACTGCGAAAATTTTGAGTTTCTAAAGCGTTTCTTACATCCAAACGGCCATATCTCGCGAACGGATTGACCAATCCGCAAAATTTCTGTTGCATCTGAAAGTAGAAACTCGCCCGATTACAACGGTATGCGTACTTCTCCCCTAGGCCATTCTAGTAATTCGTTTCGAGCATCAGAATTGCGAAAATTTTGAGTTTCTCAAGCGTTTCTTACATCCAAACTGCCATATCTCGCGAACGGATTGATCAATCCGCAAAATTTCTGTTGCATATGAAAGTAAAACTCGCCCCATTACAACGGTATGCGTACTTTTCCCCTAGGCCGTTCTAGTTACTCGTTTCGAGCATCAGAACTGCGAAAATTTTGAGTTACTCAAGCGTTTCTTATCTCCAAATTGCCATATCTCGCGAACGGATTGACCAATCCGCAAAATTTCTGTTGCATCTGAAAGTAGAGACTCGCCCGATTACAACGGTATGTGTAGTTTTCCCCTAGGCCGTTCCAGTTATTCGTTTCGAGCATCAGAACTGCGAAAATTTTGAGTTTCTCAAGCGTTTCTTACATCCAAACTGCCATATCTCGCGAACGGATTGACCGATCCGCAAAATTTCTGTTGCATCTGAAAGTAGAAACTCGCCCGATTACAACAGTATGCGCACTTTTCCCCTAGGCCGTTCTAGTTATTCGTTTCGAGCATCAGAACTGCGAAAATTTTGAGTTTCTCAAGCGTTTCTTATCTCCAAACTGCCATATCTCGCGAACTGATTGATAAATCCGCAAAATTTCTGTTGCATCTGAAAGTAGAAACTCGCCCGATTACAACGGTATGTGTAGTTTTCCCCTAGGCCGTTCTAGTTATTCGTTTCGAGCATCAGAACTGCGAAAATTTTGAGTTCCTCAAGCGTTTCTTACCTCCAAACTGCCATATCTCGCGAACGGATTGACCAATCCGCAAAATTTCTGTTGCATCTTAAAGTAGAAACTCGCCCGATTACAACGGTATGCGTACTTCTCCCCTAGGCCTTTCTAGTCATTCGTTTCGAGCATCAGAACTGCGAAAATTTTGAGTTTCTCAAGCGTTTCTTATCTCCAAACTGCCATATCTCGCGAACGGATTGATCAATCCGCAAAATTTCTGTTGCATCTGAAAGTAGAAACTCGCCCGATTACAACGGTATGCGCACTTTTCCCCTAGGCCGTTCTAGTCATTCGTTTCGAGCATCAGAACTGCGAAAATTTTGAGTTTCTCAAGCGTTTCTTACCTCCAAACTGCCACATCTCGTGAACGGATTGACCAATCCGCAAAATTTCTGTTGCATCTGAAAGTAGAAGCTCGCCCGATTACAACGGTATGCGTACTTCTCCCCTAGGCCTTTCTAGTCATTCGTTTCGAGCATCAGAACTGCGAAAATTTTGAGTTTCTCAAGCGTTTCTTATCTCCAAACTGCCATATCTCGCGAACGGATTGATCAATCCGCAAAATTTCTGTTTCATCTGAAAGTAGAAACTCGCCCGATTACAACGGTATGCGCACTTTTCCCCTAGGCCGTTCTAGTCATTCGTTTCGAGCATCAGAACTGCGAAAATTTTGAGTTTCTCAAGCGTTTCTTACCTCCAAACTGCCACATCTCGCAAACGGATTGTCCAATCCGCAAAATTTCTGTTGTGTCTGAAAGTAGAAACTCGCCCGATTACAACGCTATGTGTATTTTTCCCCTAGGCCGTTCTATTTATTCGTTTCGAGCATCAGAACTGCGAAAATTTTGAGTTTCTCAAGCGTTTCTTACGTCCAAAATGCCATATCTCGCGAACGCATTTACCAATCCGCAAAATTTCTGTTGCATTTGAAAGTAGAAACTCGCCCGATTACAACGGTATGCGCACTTTTCCCCTGGGCCGTTCTAGTTATTCGTTTCGAGCATCAGAACTGCGAAAATTTTGAGTTTCTAAAGCGTTTCTTATCTCCAAACTGCCATATCTCGCGAACGGATTGATCAATCCGCAAAATTTCTGTTGCATCTGAAAGTAGAAACTCGCCCGATTGCAACGGTATGTATAGTTTTCCCCTAGGCCGTTCTATTTATTCGTTTCCAGCATCAGAACTGCGAAAATTTTGAGTTCCTCAAGCGTTTCTTACCTCCAAACTGCCATATCTCGCG
Organism: Ptiloglossa arizonensis; assembly: GCF_051014685.1. Classification (NCBI taxonomy): domain Eukaryota; kingdom Metazoa; phylum Arthropoda; class Insecta; order Hymenoptera; family Colletidae; genus Ptiloglossa; species Ptiloglossa arizonensis. The sequence goes on along the minus strand of NW_027478907.1, from coordinate 313,667 downwards.
AACGGATTGACCAATCCGCAAAATTTCTGTTGCATCTTAAAGTAGAAACTCGCCCGATTACAACGGTATGCGTACTTCTCCCCTAGGCCTTTCTAGTCATTCGTTTCGAGCATCAGAACTGCGAAAATTTTGAGTTTCTCAAGCGTTTCTTATCTCCAAACTGCCATATCTCGCGAACGGATTGATCAATCCGCAAAATTTCTGTTGCATCTGAAAGTAGAAACTCGCCCGATTACAACGGTATGCGCACTTTTCCCCTAGGCCGTTCTAGTCATTCGTTTCGAGCATCAGAACTGCGAAAATTTTGAGTTTCTCAAGCGTTTCTTACCTCCAAACTGCCACATCTCGTGAACGGATTGACCAATCCGCAAAATTTCTGTTGCATCTGAAAGTAGAAGCTCGCCCGATTACAACGGTATGCGTACTTCTCCCCTAGGCCTTTCTAGTCATTCGTTTCGAGCATCAGAACTGCGAAAATTTTGAGTTTCTCAAGCGTTTCTTATCTCCAAACTGCCATATCTCGCGAACGGATTGATCAATCCGCAAAATTTCTGTTTCATCTGAAAGTAGAAACTCGCCCGATTACAACGGTATGCGCACTTTTCCCCTAGGCCGTTCTAGTCATTCGTTTCGATCATCAGAACTGCGAAAATTTTGAGTTTCTCAAGCGTTTCTTACCTCCAAACTGCCACATCTCGCAAACGGATTGTCCAATCCGCAAAATTTCTGTTGTGTCTGAAAGTAGAAACTCGCCCGATTACAACGGTATGTGTATTTTTCCCCTAGGCCGTTCTATTTATTCGTTTCGAGCATCAGAACTGCGAAAATTTTGAGTTTCTCAAGCGTTTCTTACGTCCAAAATGCCATATCTCGCGAACGCATTTACCAATCCGCAAAATTTCTGTTGCATTTGAAAGTAGAAACTCGCCCGATTACAACGGTATGCGCACTTTTCCCCTGGGCCGTTCTAGTTATTCGTTTCGAGCATCAGAACTGCGAAAATTTTGAGTTTCTAAAGCGTTTCTTATCTCCAAACTGCCATATCTCGCGAACGGATTGATCAATCCGCAAAATTTCTGTTGCATCTGAAAGTAGAAACTCGCCCGATTGCAACGGTATGTATAGTTTTCCCCTAGGCCGTTCTATTTATTCGTTTCCAGCATCAGAACTGCGAAAATTTTGAGTTTCTCAAGCGTTTCTTACCTCCAAACGGCCATATCTCGCGAACGCATTGACCAATCCTCAAAATTTCTATTGCATTTGAAAGTAGAAACTCGCCCGATTGCAACGGTATGCGCACTTTTCCCCTGGGCCGTTCTAGTTATTCGTTTCGAGCATCAGAACTGCGAAAATTTTGAGTTTCTCAAGCGTTTCTTACATCCAAACTGCCATATCTCGCGAACGGATTGACCGATCCGCAAAATTTCTGTTGCATCTGAAAGTAGAAACTCGCCCGATTACAACGGTATGCGCACTTTTCCCCTAGGCCGTTCTAGTTATTCGTTTCGAGCATCAGAACTGCGAAAATTTGGAGTTTCTCAAGCGTTTCTTATCTCCAAACTGCCATATCTCGCGAACGGATTGATAAATCCGCAAAATTTCTGTTGCATCTGAAAGTAGAAACTCGCCCGATTACAACGGTATGTGTAGTTTTCCCCTAGGCCGTTCTAGTTATTCGTTTCGAGCATCAGAACTGCGAAAATCTTGAGTTTCTCAAGCGTTTCTTATCTCCAAACTGCCATATCTCGCGAACGGATTGATCAATCCGCAAAATTTCTGTTGCATCTGAAAGTAGAAACTCGCCCGATTACAACGGTATGCGCACTTTTCCCCTAGGCCGTTCTAGTCATTCGTTTCGAGCATCAGAACTGCGAAAATTTTGAGTTTCTCAAGCGTTTCTTACTTCCAAACTGCCATATCTCGCGAACGGATCGACCAATCCGCAAAATTTCTGTTGCATCTGAAAGTAGAAACTCGCCCGATTACATCGGTATGGGTACTTTTCCCCTAGGCCGTTCTAGTTATTCGTTTCGAGCATCAGAACTGCGAAAATTTTGAGTTTCTCAAGCGTTTCTTACATCCAAACTGCCATATCTCGCGAACGGATTGACCAATCCGCAAAATTTCTGTTGCATCTGAAAGTAGAGACTCGCCCGATTACAACGGTATGTGTAGTTTTCCCCTAGGCCGTTCTAGTTATTCGTTTCGAGCATCAGAACTGCGAAAATTTTGAGTTTCTCAAGCGTTTCTTACGTCCAAACTGCCACATCTCGCAAACGGATTGACCAATCCGCAAAATTTCTGTTGTATCTGAAAGTAGAAACTCACCCGATTGCAACGGTATGTGTAGTTTTCCCCTAGGCCGTTCTATTTATTCGTTTCCAGCATCAGAACTGCGAAAATTTTGAGTTTCTCAAGCGTTTCTTACCTCCAAACGGCCATATCTCGCGAACGCATTGACCAATCCTCAAAATTTCTGTTGCATTTGAAAGTAGAAACTCGCCCGATTACAACGGTATGCGCACTTTTCCCCTGGGCCGTTCTAGTTATTCGTTTCGAGCATCAGAACTGCGAAAATTTTGAGTTTCTAAAGCGTTTCTTACATCCAAACGGCCATATCTCGCGAACGGATTGACCAATCCGCAAAATTTCTGTTGCATCTGAAAGTAGAGACTCGCCCGATTACAACGGTATGTGTAGTTTTCCCCTAGGCCGTTCCAGTTATTCGTTTCGAGCATCAGAACTGCGAAAATTTTGAGTTCCTCAAGCGTTTCTTACCTCCAAACTGCCATATCTCGCGAACGGATTGACCAATCCGCATAATTTCTGTTGCATCTGAAAGTAGAAACTCGCCCGATTACAACGGTATGCGCACTTTTCCCCTAGGCCGTTCTAGTTATTCGTTTCGAGCATCAGAATTGCGAAAATTTTGAGTTTCTCAAGCGTTTCTTACCTCCAAACTGCCATATCTCGCGAACGGATCGACCAATCCGCAACATTTCTGTTGCATCTGAAAGTAGAAACTCGCCCGATTACATCGGTATGCGTACTTCTCCCCTAGGCCGTTCTAGTTATTCGTTTCGAGCATCAGAACTGCGAAAATTTTGAGTTTCTCAAGCGTTTCTTACCTCCAAACTGCCACATCTCGCGAACGCATTGACCAATCCGCAAAATTTCTGTTGCATTTGAAAGTAGAAACTCGCCCGATTACCACGGTATGCGCACTTTTCCCCTGGGCCGTTCTAGTTATTCGTTTTGAGCATCAGAACTGCGAAAATTTTGAGTTTCTCAAGCGTTTCTTACGTCCAAAATGCCATATCTCGCGAACGCATTTACCAATCCGCAAAATTTCTGTTGCATTTGAAAGTAGAAACTCGCCCGATTACAACGGTATGCGCACTTTTCCCCTGGGCCGTTCTAGTTATTCGTTTCGAGCATCAGAACTGCGAAAATTTTGAGTTTCTAAAGCGTTTCTTATCTCCAAACTGCCATATCTCGCGAACGGATTGATCAATCCGCAAAATTTCTGTTGCATCTGAAAGTATAAACTCGCCCGATTGCAACGGTATGTATAGTTTTCCCCTAGGCCGTTCTATTTATTCGTTTCCAGCATCAGAACTGCGAAAATTTTGAGTTTCTCAAGCGTTTCTTACCTCCAAACGGCCATATCTCGCGAACGCATTGACCAATCCTCAAAATTTCTATTGCATTTGAAAGTAGAAACTCGCCCGATTGCAACGGTATGCGCACTTTTCCCCTGGGCCGTTCTAGTTATTCGTTTCGAGCATCAGAACTGCGAAAATTTTGAGTTTCTCAAGCGTTTCTTACATCCAAACTGCCATATCTCGCGAACGGATTGACCGATCCGCAAAATTTCTGTTGCATCTGAAAGTAGAAACTCGCCCGATTACAACGGTATGCGCACTTTTCCCCTAGGCCGTTCTAGTTATTCGTTTCGAGCATCAGAACTGCGAAAATTTGGAGTTTCTCAAGCGTTTCTTATCTCCAAACTGCCATATCTCGCGAACGGATTGATAAATCCGCAAAATTTCTGTTGCATCTGAAAGTAGAAACTCGCCCGATTACAACGGTATGTGTAGTTTTCCCCTAGGCCGTTCTAGTTATTCGTTTCGAGCATCAGAACTGCGAAAATCTTGAGTTTCTCAAGCGTTTCTTATCTCCAAACTGCCATATCTCGCGAACGGATTGATCAATCCGCAAAATTTCTGTTGCATCTGAAAGTAGAAACTCGCCCGATTACAACGGTATGCGCACTTTTCCCCTAGGCCGTTCTAGTCATTCGTTTCGAGCATCAGAACTGCGAAAATTTTGAGTTTCTCAAGCGTTTCTTACTTCCAAACTGCCATATCTCGCGAACGGATCGACCAATCCGCAAAATTTCTGTTGCATCTGAAAGTAGAAACTCGCCCGATTACATCGGTATGGGTACTTTTCCCCTAGGCCGTTCTAGTTATTCGTTTCGAGCATCAGAACTGCGAAAATTTTGAGTTTCTCAAGCGTTTCTTACATCCAAACTGCCATATCTCGCGAACGGATTGACCAATCCGCAAAATTTCTGTTGCATCTGAAAGTAGAAACTAGCCCCATTACAATGGTATGAGTAGTTTTCCCCTAGGCCGTTTTGGTTATTCGTTTCGAGCATCAGAACTGTGAAAATTTGGAGTTTTTCAAGCGTTTCTTACATCAAAACTGCCATATCTCGCGAACGGATTGACCAATCCGCAAAGTTTCTGTTGCATCTGAAAGTAGAAACTAGCCCCATTACAACGGTATGAGTAGTTTTCCCCTAGGCCGTTCTAGTTATTCGTTTCGAGCATCAGAACTGCGAAAATTTGGAGTTTCTCAAGCGTTTCTTACCTCAAAACTGCCATATCTCGCGAACGGATTGACCAATCCGCAAAGTTTCTGTTGCATCTGAAAGTAGAAACTAGCCCCATTACAACGGTATGAGTAGTTTTCCCCTAGGCCGTTTTGGTTATTCGTTTCGAGCATCAGAACTGCGAAAATTTGGAGTTTTTCAAGCGTTTCTTACCTCAAAACTGCCATATCTCGCGAACGGATTGACCAATCCGCAAAGTTTCTGTTGCATCTGAAAGTAGAAACTCGCCCGATTACAACGGTATGCGTACTTCTCCCCTAGGCCATTCTAGTAATTCGTTTCGAGCATCAGAATTGCGAAAATTTTGAGTTTCTCAAGCGTTTCTTACATCCAAACTGCCATATCTCGCGAACGGATTGATCAATCCGCAAAATTTCTGTTGCATATGAAAGTAAAACTCGCCCCATTACAACGGTATGCGTACTTTTCCCCTAGGCCGTTCTAGTTACTCGTTTCGAGCATCAGAACTGCGAAAATTTTGAGTTACTCAAGCGTTTCTTATCTCCAAACTGCCATATCTCGCGAACGGATTGACCAATCCGCAAAATTTCTGTTGCATCTGAAAGTAGAGACTCGCCCGATTACAACGGTATGTGTAGTTTTCCCCTAGGCCGTTCCAGTTATTCGTTTCGAGCATCAGAACTGCGAAAATTTTGAGTTCCTCAAGCGTTTCTTACCTCCAAACTGCCATATCTCGCGAACGGATTGACCAATCCGCATAATTTCTGTTGCATCTGAAAGTAGAAACTCGCCCGATTACAACGGTATGCGCACTTTTCCCCTAGGCCGTTCTAGTTATTCGTTTCGAGCATCAGAATTGCGAAAATTTTGAGTTTCTCAAGCGTTTCTTACCTCCAAACTGCCATATCTCGCGAACGGATCGACCAATCCGCAACATTTCTGTTGCATCTGAAAGTAGAAACTCGCCCGATTACATCGGTATGCGTACTTCTCCCCTAGGCCGTTCTAGTTATTCGTTTCGAGCATCAGAACTGCGAAAATTTTGAGTTTCTCAAGCGTTTCTTACCTCCAAACTGCCACATCTCGCGAACGCATTGACCAATCCGCAAAATTTCTGTTGCATTTGAAAGTAGAAACTCGCCCGATTACCACGGTATGCGCACTTTTCCCCTGGGCCGTTCTAGTTATTCGTTTTGAGCATCAGAACTGCGAAAATTTTGAGTTTCTCAAGCGTTTCTTACCTCAAAACTGCCATATCTCGCGAACGGATTGACCAATCCGCAAAGTTTCTGTTGCATCTGAAAGTAGAAACTCGCCCGATTGCAACGGTATGTATAGTTTTCCCCTAGGCCGTTCTATTTATTCGTTTCCAGCATCAGAACTGCGAAAATTTTGAGTTTCTCAAGCGTTTCTTACATCCAAACTGCCATATCTCGCGAACGGATTGACCGATCCGCAAAATTTCTGTTGCATCTGAAAGTAGAAACTCGCCCGATTACAACGGTATGCGTACTTCTCCCCTAGGCCATTCTAGTAATTCGTTTCGAGCATCAGAATTGCGAAAATTTTGAGTTTCTCAAGCGTTTCTTACATCCAAACTGCCATATCTCGCGAACGGATTGATCAATCCGCAAAATTTCTGTTGCATATGAAAGTAAAACTCGCCCCATTACAACGGTATGCGTACTTTTCCCCTAGGCCGTTCTAGTTACTCGTTTCGAGCATCAGAACTGCGAAAATTTTGAGTTACTCAAGCGTTTCTTATCTCCAAACTGCCATATCTCGCGAACGGATTGACCAATCCGCAAAATTTCTGTTGCATCTGAAAGTAGAGACTCGCCCGATTACAACGGTATGTGTAGTTTTCCCCTAGGCCGTTCCAGTTATTCGTTTCGAGCATCAGAACTGCGAAAATTTTGAGTTCCTCAAGCGTTTCTTACCTCCAAACTGCCATATCTCGCGAACGGATTGACCAATCCGCATAATTTCTGTTGCATCTGAAAGTAGAAACTCGCCCGATTACAACGGTATGCGCACTTTTCCCCTAGGCCGTTCTAGTTATTCGTTTCGAGCATCAGAATTGCGAAAATTTTGAGTTTCTCAAGCGTTTCTTACCTCCAAACTGCCATATCTCGCGAACGGATCGACCAATCCGCAACATTTCTGTTGCATCTGAAAGTAGAAACTCGCCCGATTACATCGGTATGCGTACTTCTCCCCTAGGCCGTTCTAGTTATTCGTTTCGAGCATCAGAACTGCGAAAATTTTGAGTTTCTCAAGCGTTTCTTACCTCCAAACTGCCACATCTCGCGAACGCATTGACCAATCCGCAAAATTTCTGTTGCATTTGAAAGTAGAAACTCGCCCGATTACCACGGTATGCGCACTTTTCCCCTGGGCCGTTCTAGTTATTCGTTTTGAGCATCAGAACTGCGAAAATTTTGAGTTTCTAAAGCGTTTCTTACATCCAAACGGCCATATCTCGCGAACGGATTGACCAATCCGCAAAATTTCCGTTGCATCTGAAAGTAGAAACTCGCCCGATTACAACGGTATGTGTAGTTTTCCCCTAGGCCGTTCTAGTTACTCGTTTCGAGCATCAGAACTGCGAAAATTTTGAGTTTCTCAAGCGTTTCTTACATCCAAACGGCCATATCTCGCGAACGGATTGACCAATCCGCCAAATTTCCGTGCATCTGAAAGTAGAAACTCGCCCGATTACAACGGTATGTGTAGTTTTCCCCTAGGCCGTTCTAGTTACTAGTTTCGAGCATCAGAACTGCGAAAATTTTGAGTTTCTCAAGCGTTTCTTATCTCCAAACTGCCATATCTAGCGAACGGATTGATCAATCCGCAAAATTTCTGTTGCATCTGAAAGTAGAAACTCGCCCCATTACAACGGTATGCGGTCTTCTCCCCTAGGCCGTTCCAGTCATTCGTGTCGAGCATCAGAACTGCGAAAATTTTGAGTTTCTCAAGCGTTTCTTACCTCCAAACAGCCATATCTCGCGAACGGATCGACCAATCCGCAAAATTTCTGTTGCATCTGAAAGTAGAGACTAGCCCGATTACAACAGTATGTGTAGTTTTCCCCTAGGCCGTTCCAGTTATTCGTTTCGAGCATCAGAATTGCGAAAATTTTGAGTTTCTCAAGCGTTTCTTACATCCAAACTGCCATATCTCGCGAACGGATTGACCAATCCGCAAAATTTCTGTTGCATCTGAAAGTAGAGACTCGCCCGATTACAACGGTATGTGTAGTTTTCCCCTAGGCCGTTCTAGTTATTCGTTTCGAGCATCAGAACTGCGAAAATTTTGAGTTTCTCAAGCGTTTCTTACGTCCAAACTGCCACATCTCGCAAACGGATTGACCAATCCGCAAAATTTCTGTTGTATCTGAAAGTAGAAACTCACCCGATTGCAACGGTATGTGTAGTTTTCCCCTAGGCCGTTCTATTTATTCGTTTCCAGCATCAGAACTGCGAAAATTTTGAGTTTCTCAAGCGTTTCTTACCTCCAAACGGCCATATCTCGCGAACGCATTGACCAATCCTCAAAATTTCTGTTGCATTTGAAAGTAGAAACTCGCCCGATTACAACGGTATGCGCACTTTTCCCCTGGGCCGTTCTAGTTATTCGTTTCGAGCATCAGAACTGCGAAAATTTTTAGTTTCTAAAGCGTTTCTTACATCCAAACGGCCATATCTCGCGAACGGATTGACCAATCCGCAAAATTTCCGTTGCATCTGAAAGTAGAAACTCGCCCGATTACAACGGTATGTGTAGTTTTCCCCTAGGCCGTTCTAGTTACTCGTTTCGAGCATCAGAACTGCGAAAATTTTGAGTTTCTCAAGCGTTTCTTACATCCAAACGGCCATATCTCGCGAACGGATTGACCAATCCGCCAAATTTCCGTGCATCTGAAAGTAGAAACTCGCCCGATTACAACGGTATGTGTAGTTTTCCCCTAGGCCGTTCTAGTTACTAGTTTCGAGCATCAGAACTGCGAAAATTTTGAGTTTCTCAAGCGTTTCTTATCTCCAAACTGCCATATCTAGCGAACGGATTGATCAATCCGCAAAATTTCTGTTGCATCTGAAAGTAGAAACTCGCCCCATTACAACGGTATGCGGTCTTCTCCCCTAGGCCGTTCCAGTCATTCGTGTCGAGCATCAGAACTGCGAAAATTTTGAGTTTCTCAAGCGTTTCTTACCTCCAAACAGCCATATCTCGCGAACGGATTGACCAATCCTCAAAATTTCTGTTGCTTCTGAAAGTAGAGACTAGCCCGATTACAACAGTATGTGTAGTTTTGCCCTAGGCCGTTCTAGTTATTCGTTTCGAGCATCAGAACTGCGAAAATTTTGAGTTTCTCAAGCGTTTCTTACCTCCAAACTGCCACATCTCGCAAACGGATTGACCAATCCGCAAAATTTCTGTTGTATCTGAAAGTAGAAACTCGCCCGATTACAACGGTATGTGTAGTTTTTCCCTAAGCCGTTCCAGTTATTTGTTTCGAGCATCAGAACTGCGAAAATTTTGAGTTTCTCAAGCGTTTCTTATATCCAAACTGCCATATCTCGCGAACGGATTGACCGATCCGCAAAATTTCTGTTGCATCTGAAAGTAGAAACACGCCCGATTACAACAGTATGCGCACTTTTCCCCTAGGCCGTTCTAGTCATTCGTTTCGAGCATCAGATCTGTGAAAATTTTGAGTTTCTCAAGCGTTTCTTACTTCCAAACTGCCATATCTCGCGAACGGATCGACCAATCCGCATAATTTCTGTTGCATCTGAAAGTAGAAACTCGCCCGATTACAACGGTATGTGTAGTTTTCCCCTGGGCCGTTCTAGTTATTCGTTTCGAGCATCAGAACTGCGAAAATTTTGAGTTTCTAAAGCGTTTCTTACCTCCAAACTGCCATATCTCGCGAACGGATTGACCAATCCGCATAATTTCTGTTGCATCTGAAAGTAGAAACTCGCCCGATTACAACGGTATGCGCACTTTTCCCCTAGGCCGTTCTAGTTATTCGTTTCGAGCATCAGAATTGCGAAAATTTTGAGTTTCTCAAGCGTTTCTTACCTCCAAACTGCCATATCTCGCGAACGGATCGACCAATCCGCAACATTTCTGTTGCATCTGAAAGTAGAAACTCGCCCGATTACATCGGTATGCGTACTTTTCCCCTAGGCCGTTCTAGTTATTCGTTTCGAGCATCAGAACTGCGAAAATTTTGAGTTTCTCAAGCGTTTCTTACCTCCAAACTACCACATCTCGCGAACGCATAGACCAATCCGCAAAATTTCTGTTGCATTTGAAAGTAGAAACTCGCCCGATTACCACGGTATGCGCACTTTTCCCCTGGGCCGTTCTAGTTATTCGTTTTGAGCATCAGAACTGCGAAAATTTTGAGTTTCTCAAGCGTTTCTTACCTCCAAACTGCCACATCTCGCAAACGGATTGACCAATCCGCAAAATTTCTGTTGTGTCTGAAAGTAGAAACTCGCCCGATTACAACGCTATGTGTAGTTTTCCCCTAGGCCGTTCCAGTTATTTGTTTCGAGCATCAGAACTGCGAAAATTTTGAGTTTCTCAAGCGTTTCTTACATCCAAACTGCCATATCTCGCGAACGGATTGACCGATCCGCAAAATTTCTGATGCATCTGAAAGTAGAAACTCGCCCCATTACAACGGTATGCGGTCTTCTCCCCTAGGCCGTTCCAGTCATTCGTGTCGAGCATCAGAACTGCGAAAATTTTGAGTTTCTCAAGCGTTTCTTACCTCCAAACAGCCATATCTCGCGAACGGATTGACCAATCCTCAAAATTTCTGTTGCTTCTGAAAGTAGAGACTAGCCCGATTACAACAGTATGTGTAGTTTTCCCCTAGGCCGTTCCAGTTATTCGTTTCGAGCATCAGAATTGCGAAAATTTTGAGTTTCTCAAGCGTTTCTTACATCCAAACTGCCATATCTCGCGAACGGATTGACCGATCCGCAAAATTTCTGTTGCATCTGAAAGTAGAAACACGCCCGATTACAACGGTATGCGCACTTTTCCCCTAGGCCGTTCTAGTTATTCGATTCGAGCATCAGAACTGCGAAAATTTTGAGTTTCTCAAGCGTTTCTTACCTCCAAACTGCCACATCTCGCAAACGGATTGTACAATCCGCAAAATTTCTGTTATATCTGAAAGTAGAAACTCGCCCGATTACAACGGTATGCGTAGTTTTCCCCTAGGCCGTTCCAGTTATTTGTTTCGAGCATCAGAACTGCGAAAATTTTGAGTTTCTCAAGCGTTTCTTACCTCCAAACTGCCACATCTCGCAAACGGATTGACCAATCCGCAAAATTTCTGTTGTATCTGAAAGTAGAAACTCGCCCGATTGCAACGGTATGTGTAGTTTTCCCCTAGGCCGTTCTATTTATTCGTTTCCAGCATCAGAACTGCGAAAATTTTGAGTTTCTCAAGCGTTTCTTACCTCCAAACTGCCATATCTCGCGAACGCATTGACCAATCCTCAAAATTTCTGTTGCATTTGAAAGTAGAAACTCGCCCGATTACAACGGTATGCGCACTTTTCCCCTGGGCCGTTCTAGTCATTCGTTTCGAGCATCAGAACTGCGAAAATTTTGAGTTTCTAAAGCGTTTCTTACATCCAAACGGCCATATCTCGCGAACGGATTGACCAATCCGCAAAATTTCTGTTGCATCTGAAAGTAGAAACTCGCCCGATTACAACGGTATGCGTACTTCTCCCCTAGGCCATTCTAGTCATTCGTTTCGAGCATCAGAACTGCGAAAATTTTGAGTTTCTCAAGCGTTTCTTATCTCCAAACTGCCATATCTCGCGAACGGATTGATCAATCCGCAAAATTTCTGTTTCATCTGAAAGTAGAAACTCGCCCGATTACAACGGTATGCGCACTTTTCCCCTAGGCCGTTCTAGTCATTCGTTTCGAGCATCAGAACTGCGAAAATTTTGAGTTTCGAAAGCATTTCTTACCTCCAAACTGCCACATCTCGCAAACGGATTGACCAATGCGCAAAATTTCTGTTGTGTCTGAAAGTAGAAACTCTCCCGATTACAACGGTATGTGTAGTTTTCCCCTAGGCCGTTCTATTTATTCGTTTCGAGCATCAGAACTGCGAAAATTTTGAGTTTCTCAAGCGTTTCTTACTTCCAAAATGCCATATCTCGCGAACGCATTTACCAATCCGCAAAGTTTCTGTTGCATTTGAAAGTAGAAACTCGCCCGATTACAACGGTATGCGCACTTTTCCCCTAGGCCGTTCTAGTCATTCGTTTCGAGCATCAGAACTGCGAAAATTTTGAGTTTCTCAAGCATTTCTTACCTCCAAACTGCCACATCTCGCAAACGGATTGACCAATCCGCAAAATTTCTGTTGTATCTGAAAGTAGAAACTCACCCGATTGCAACGGTATGTGTAGTTTTCCCCTAGGCCGTTCTATTTATTCGTTTCCAGCATCAGAACTGCGAAAATTTTGAGTTTCTCAAGCGTTTCTTACCTCCAAACGGCCATATCTCGCGAACGCATTGACCAATCCTCAAAATTTCTGTTGCATTTGAAAGTAGAAACTCGCCCGATTACAACGGTATGCGCACTTTTCCCCTGGGCCGTTCTAGTTATTCGTTTCGAGCATCAGAACTGCGAAAATTTTGAGTTTCTAAAGCGTTTCTTACATCCAAACGGCCATATCTCGCGAACGGATTGACCAATCCGCAAAATTTCTGTTGCATCTGAAAGTAGAAACTCGCCCGATTACAACGGTATGCGTACTTCTCCCCTAGGCCATTCTAGTAATTCGTTTCGAGCATCAGAATTGCGAAAATTTTGAGTTTCTCAAGCGTTTCTTACATCCAAACTGCCATATCTCGCGAACGGATTGATCAATCCGCAAAATTTCTGTTGCATATGAAAGTAAAACTCGCCCCATTACAACGGTATGCGTACTTTTCCCCTAGGCCGTTCTAGTTACTCGTTTCGAGCATCAGAACTGCGAAAATTTTGAGTTACTCAAGCGTTTCTTATCTCCAAACTGCCATATCTCGCGAACGGATTGACCAATCCGCAAAATTTCTGTTGCATCTGAAAGTAGAGACTCGCCCGATTACAACGGTATGTGTAGTTTTCCCCTAGGCCGTTCCAGTTATTCGTTTCGAGCATCAGAACTGCGAAAATTTTGAGTTCCTCAAGCGTTTCTTACCTCCAAACTGCCATATCTCGCGAACGGATTGACCAATCCGCATAATTTCTGTTGCATCTGAAAGTAGAAACTCGCCCGATTACAACGGTATGCGCACTTTTCCCCTAGGCCGTTCTAGTTATTCGTTTCGAGCATCAGAATTGCGAAAATTTTGAGTTTCTCAAGCGTTTCTTACCTCCAAACTGCCATATCTCGCGAACGGATCGACCAATCCGCAACATTTCTGTTGCATCTGAAAGTAGAAACTCGCCCGATTACATCGGTATGCGTACTTCTCCCCTAGGCCGTTCTAGTTATTCGTTTCGAGCATCAGAACTGCGAAAATTTTGAGTTTCTCAAGCGTTTCTTACCTCCAAACTGCCACATCTCGCGAACGCATTGACCAATCCGCAAAATTTCTGTTGCATTTGAAAGTAGAAACTCGCCCGATTACCACGGTATGCGCACTTTTCCCCTGGGCCGTTCTAGTTATTCGTTTTGAGCATCAGAACTGCGAAAATTTTGAGTTTCTAAAGCGTTTCTTACATCCAAACGGCCATATCTCGCGAACGGATTGACCAATCCGCAAAATTTCTGTTGCATCTGAAAGTAGAAACTCGCCCGATTACAACGGTATGTGTAGTTTTCCCCTAGGCCGTTCTAGTTACTCGTTTCGAGCATCAGAACTGCGAAAATTTTGAGTTTCTCAAGCGTTTCTTACATCCAAACGGCCATATCTCGCGAACGGATTGACCAATCCGCCAAATTTCCGTTGCATCTGAAAGTAGAAACTCGCCCGATTACAACGGTATGTGTAGTTTTCCCCTAGGCCGTTCTAGTTACTAGTTTCGAGCATCAGAACTGCGAAAATTTTGAGTTTCTCAAGCGTTTCTTATCTCCAAACTGCCATATCTAGCGAACGGATTGATCAATCCGCAAAATTTCTGTTGCATCTGAAAGTAGAAACTCGCCCCATTACAACGGTATGCGGTCTTCTCCCCTAGGCCGTTCCAGTCATTCGTGTCGAGCATCAGAACTGCGAAAATTTTGAGTTTCTCAAGCGTTTCTTACCTCCAAACAGCCATATCTCGCGAACGGATTGACCAATCCTCAAAATTTCTGTTGCTTCTGAAAGTAGAGACTAGCCCGATTACAACAGTATGTGTAGTTTTCCCCTAGGCCGTTCCAGTTATTCGTTTCGAGCATCAGAATTGCGAAAATTTTGAGTTTCTCAAGCGTTTCTTACATCCAAACTGCCATATCTCGCGAACGGATTGACCGATCCGCAAAATTTCTGTTGCATCTGAAAGTAGAAACACGCCCGATTACAACGGTATGCGCACTTTTCCCCTAGGCCGTTCTAGTTATTCGTTTCGAGCATCAGAACTGCGAAAATTTTGAGTTTCTCAAGCGTTTCTTACCTCCAAACTGCCACATCTCGCAAACGGATTGTACAATCCGCAAAATTTCTGTTGTATCGGAAAGTAGAAACTCGCCCGATTACAACGGTATGCGTAGTTTTCCCCTAGGCCGTTCCAGTTATTTGTTTCGAGCATCAGAACTGCGAAAATTTTGAGTTTCTCAAGCGTTTCTTACATCCAAACTGCCATATCTCGCGAACGGATTGACCGATCCGCAAAATTTCTGTTGCATCTGAAAGTAGAAACTCGCCCGATTACAACGGTATGCGCACTTTTCCCCTAGGCCGTTCTAGTTATTCGTCTCGAGCACCAGATCTGCGAAAATTTTGAGTTTCTCAAGCGTTTCTTATATCCAAACTGCCATATCTCGCGAACGGATTGTTCAATCCGCAAAATTTCTGTTGCATCTGAAAGTAGAATCTCGCCCGATTACAACGGTATGCGTACTTCTCCCCTAGGCCGTTCTAGTCATTCGTTTCGAGCATCAGAACTGCGAAAATTTAGAGTTTCTCAAGCGTTTCTTACTTCCAAATTGCCATATCTCGCGAACGGATCTACCAATCCGCAACATTTCTGGTGCATCTGAAAGTAGAAACTCGCCCGATTACATCGGTATGCGTACTTTTCCCCTAGGCCGTTCTAGTTATTCGTTTCGAGCATCAGAACTGCGAAAATTTTGAGTTTCTCAAGCGTTTCTTACCTCCAAACTGCCACATCTCGCAAACGGATTGACCAATCCGCAAAATTTCTGTTGTATCTGAAAGTAGAAACTCGCCCGATTACAACGGTATGTGTAGTTTTTCCCTAAGCCGTTCCAGTTATTTGTTTCGAGCATCAGAACTGCGAAAATTTTGAGTTTCTCAAGCGTTTCTTATATCCAAACTGCCATATCTCGCGAACGGATTGACCGATCCGCAAAATTTCTGTTGCATCTGAAAGTAGAAACACGCCCGATTACAACAGTATGCGCACTTTTCCCCTAGGCCGTTCTAGTCATTCGTTTCGAGCATCAGAACTGTGAAAATTTTGAGTTTCTCAAGCGTTTCTTACTTCCAAACTGCCATATCTCGCGAACGGATCGACCAATCCGCATAATTTCTGTTGCATCTGAAAGTAGAAACTCGCCCGATTACAACGGTATGTGTAGTTTTCCCCTGGGCCGTTCTAGTTATTCGTTTCGAGCATCAGAACTGCGAAAATTTTGAGTTTCTAAAGCGTTTCTTACCTCCAAACTGCCATATCTCGCGAACGGATTGACCAATCCGCATAATTTCTGTTGCATCTGAAAGTAGAAACTCGCCCGATTACAACGGTATGCGCACTTTTCCCCTAGGCCGTTCTAGTTATTCGTTTCGAGCATCAGAATTGCGAAAATTTTGAGTTTCTCAAGCGTTTCTTACCTCCAAACTGCCATATCTCGCGAACGGATCGACCAATCCGCAACATTTCTGTTGCATCTGAAAGTAGAAACTCGCCCGATTACATCGGTATGCGTACTTTTCCCCTAGGCCGTTCTAGTTATTCGTTTCGAGCATCAGAACTGCGAAAATTTTGAGTTTCTCAAGCGTTTCTTACCTCCAAACTACCACATCTCGCGAACGCATAGACCAATCCGCAAAATTTCTGTTGCATTTGAAAGTAGAAACTCGCCCGATTACCACGGTATGCGCACTTTTCCCCTGGGCCGTTCTAGTTATTCGTTTTGAGCATCAGAACTGCGAAAATTTTGAGTTTCTCAAGCGTTTCTTACCTCCAAACTGCCACATCTCGCAAACGGATTGACCAATCCGCAAAATTTCTGTTGTGTCTGAAAGTAGAAACTCGCCCGATTACAACGCTATGTGTAGTTTTCCCCTAGGCCGTTCCAGTTATTTGTTTCGAGCATCAGAACTGCGAAAATTTTGAGTTTCTCAAGCGTTTCTTACATCCAAACTGCCATATCTCGCGAACGGATTGACCGATCCGCAAAATTTCTGATGCATCTGAAAGTAGAAACTCGCCCCATTACAACGGTATGCGGTCTTCTCCCCTAGGCCGTTCCAGTCATTCGTGTCGAGCATCAGAACTGCGAAAATTTTGAGTTTCTCAAGCGTTTCTTACCTCCAAACAGCCATATCTCGCGAACGGATTGACCAATCCTCAAAATTTCTGTTGCTTCTGAAAGTAGAGACTAGCCCGATTACAACAGTATGTGTAGTTTTCCCCTAGGCCGTTCCAGTTATTCGTTTCGAGCATCAGAATTGCGAAAATTTTGAGTTTCTCAAGCGTTTCTTACATCCAAACTGCCATATCTCGCGAACGGATTGACCGATCCGCAAAATTTCTGTTGCATCTGAAAGTAGAAACACGCCCGATTACAACGGTATGCGCACTTTTCCCCTAGGCCGTTCTAGTTATTCGATTCGAGCATCAGAACTGCGAAAATTTTGAGTTTCTCAAGCGTTTCTTACCTCCAAACTGCCACATCTCGCAAACGGATTGTACAATCCGCAAAATTTCTGTTATATCTGAAAGTAGAAACTCGCCCGATTACAACGGTATGCGTAGTTTTCCCCTAGGCCGTTCCAGTTATTTGTTTCGAGCATCAGAACTGCGAAAATTTTGAGTTTCTCAAGCGTTTCTTACCTCCAAACTGCCACATCTCGCAAACGGATTGACCAATCCGCAAAATTTCTGTTGTATCTGAAAGTAGAAACTCGCCCGATTGCAACGGTATGTGTAGTTTTCCCCTAGGCCGTTCTATTTATTCGTTTCCAGCATCAGAACTGCGAAAATTTTGAGTTTCTCAAGCGTTTCTTACCTCCAAACTGCCATATCTCGCGAACGCATTGACCAATCCTCAAAATTTCTGTTGCATTTGAAAGTAGAAACTCGCCCGATTACAACGGTATGCGCACTTTTCCCCTGGGCCGTTCTAGTCATTCGTTTCGAGCATCAGAACTGCGAAAATTTTGAGTTTCTAAAGCGTTTCTTACATCCAAACGGCCATATCTCGCGAACGGATTGACCAATCCGCAAAATTTCTGTTGCATCTGAAAGTAGAAACTCGCCCGATTACAACGGTATGCGTACTTCTCCCCTAGGCCATTCTAGTCATTCGTTTCGAGCATCAGAACTGCGAAAATTTTGAGTTTCTCAAGCGTTTCTTATCTCCAAACTGCCATATCTCGCGAACGGATTGATCAATCCGCAAAATTTCTGTTTCATCTGAAAGTAGAAACTCGCCCGATTACAACGGTATGCGCACTTTTCCCCTAGGCCGTTCTAGTCATTCGTTTCGAGCATCAGAACTGCGAAAATTTTGAGTTTCGAAAGCATTTCTTACCTCCAAACTGCCACATCTCGCAAACGGATTGACCAATGCGCAAAATTTCTGTTGTGTCTGAAAGTAGAAACTCTCCCGATTACAACGGTATGTGTAGTTTTCCCCTAGGCCGTTCTATTTATTCGTTTCGAGCATCAGAACTGCGAAAATTTTGAGTTTCTCAAGCGTTTCTTACTTCCAAAATGCCATATCTCGCGAACGCATTTACCAATCCGCAAAGTTTCTGTTGCATTTGAAAGTAGAAACTCGCCCGATTACAACGGTATGCGCACTTTTCCCCTAGGCCGTTCTAGTCATTCGTTTCGAGCATCAGAACTGCGAAAATTTTGAGTTTCTCAAGCATTTCTTACCTCCAAACTGCCACATCTCGCAAACGGATTGACCAACCCGCAAAATTTCTGTTGTGTCTGAAAGTAGAAACTCTCCCGATTACAACGGTATGTGTAGTTTTCCCCTAGGCCGTTCTATTTATTCGTTTCGAGCATCAGAACTGCGAAAATTTTGAGTTTCTCAAGCGTTTCTTACTTCCAAAATGCCATATCTCGCGAACGCATTTACCAATCCGCAAAGTTTCTGTTGCATTTGAAAGTAGAAACTCGCCCGATTACAACGGTATGCGCACTTTTCCCCTGGGCCGTTCTAGTTATTCGTTTCGAGCATCAGAACTGCGAAAATTTTGAGTTTCTAAAGCGTTTCTTATCTCCAAACTGCCATATCTCGCGAACGGATTGATCAATCCGCAAAATTTCTGTTGCATCTGAAAGTAGAAACTCGCCCGATTACAACAGTATGCGCACTTTTCCCCTAGGCCGTTCTAGTCATTCGTTTCGAGCATCAGAACTGCGAAAATTTTGAGTTTCTCAAGCATTTCTTACCTCCAAACTGCCACATCTCGCAAACGGATTGACCAATCCGCAAAATTTCTGTTGTGTCTGAAAGTAGAAACTCTCCCGATTACAACGGTATGTGTAGTTTTCCCCTAGGCCGTTCTATTTATTCGTTTCGAGCATCAGAACTGCGAAAATTTTGAGTTTCTCAAGCGTTTCTTACTTCCAAAATGCCATATCTCGCGAACGCATTTACCAATCCGCAAAGTTTCTGTTGCATTTGAAAGTAGAAACTCGCCCGATTACAACGGTATGCGCACTTTTCCCCTAGGCCGTTCTAGTCATTCGTTTCGAGCATCAGAACTGCGAAAATTTTGAGTTTCTCAAGCATTTCTTACCTCCAAACTGCCACATCTCGCAAACGGATTGACCAATCCGCAAAATTTCTGTTGTGTCTGAAAGTAGAAACTCTCCCGATTACAACGGTATGTGTAGTTTTCCCCTAGGCCGTTCTATTTATTCGTTTCGAGCATCAGAACTGCGAAAATTTTGAGTTTCTCAAGCGTTTCTTACTTCCAAAATGCCATATCTCGCGAACGCATTTACCAATCCGCAAAGTTTCTGTTGCATTTGAAAGTAGAAACTCGCCCGATTACAACGGTATGCGCACTTTTCCCCTGGGCCGTTCTAGTTATTCGTTTCGAGCATCAGAACTGCGAAAATTTTGAGTTTCTAAAGCGTTTCTTATCTCCAAACCGCCATATCTCGCGAACGGATTGATCAATCCGCAAAATTTCTGTTGCATCTGAAAGTAGAAACTCGCCCGATTACAACAGTATGCGCACTTTTCCCCTAGGCCGTTCTAGTTATTCGTTTCGAGCATCAGAACTGCGAAAATTTTGAGTTTCTCAAGCGTTTCTTACCTCCAAACTGCAATATCTCGCGAACGGATTGATCAATCCGCAAAATTTCTGTTGCATCTGAAAGTAGAAACTCGCCCGATTACCACGGTATGCGCACTTTTCCCCTGGGCCGTTCTAGTTATTCGTTTTGAGCATCAGAACTGCGAAAATTTTGAGTTTCTCAAGCGTTTCTTACCTCCAAACTGCCACATCTCGCAAACGGATTGACCAATCCGCAAAATTTCTGTTGTGTCTGAAAGTAGAAACTCGCCCGATTACAACGCTATGTGTAGTTTTCCCCTAGGCCGTTCCAGTTATTTGTTTCGAGCATCAGAACTGCGAAAATTTTGAGTTTCTCAAGCGTTTCTTACATCCAAACTGCCATATCTCGCGAACGGATTGACCGATCCGCAAAATTTCTGATGCATCTGAAAGTAGAAACTCGCCCCATTACAACGGTATGCGGTCTTCTCCCCTAGGCCGTTCCAGTCATTCGTGTCGAGCATCAGAACTGCGAAAATTTTGAGTTTCTCAAGCGTTTCTTACCTCCAAACAGCCATATCTCGCGAACGGATTGACCAATCCTCAAAATTTCTGTTGCTTCTGAAAGTAGAGACTAGCCCGATTACAACAGTATGTGTAGTTTTCCCCTAGGCCGTTCCAGTTATTCGTTTCGAGCATCAGAATTGCGAAAATTTTGAGTTTCTCAAGCGTTTCTTACATCCAAACTGCCATATCTCGCGAACGGATTGACCGATCCGCAAAATTTCTGTTGCATCTGAAAGTAGAAACACGCCCGATTACAACGGTATGCGCACTTTTCCCCTAGGCCGTTCTAGTTATTCGATTCGAGCATCAGAACTGCGAAAATTTTGAGTTTCTCAAGCGTTTCTTACCTCCAAACTGCCACATCTCGCAAACGGATTGTACAATCCGCAAAATTTCTGTTATATCTGAAAGTAGAAACTCGCCCGATTACAACGGTATGCGTAGTTTTCCCCTAGGCCGTTCCAGTTATTTGTTTCGAGCATCAGAACTGCGAAAATTTTGAGTTTCTCAAGCGTTTCTTACCTCCAAACTGCCACATCTCGCAAACGGATTGACCAATCCGCAAAATTTCTGTTGTATCTGAAAGTAGAAACTCGCCCGATTGCAACGGTATGTGTAGTTTTCCCCTAGGCCGTTCTATTTATTCGTTTCCAGCATCAGAACTGCGAAAATTTTGAGTTTCTCAAGCGTTTCTTACCTCCAAACTGCCATATCTCGCGAACGCATTGACCAATCCTCAAAATTTCTGTTGCATTTGAAAGTAGAAACTCGCCCGATTACAACGGTATGCGCACTTTTCCCCTGGGCCGTTCTAGTCATTCGTTTCGAGCATCAGAACTGCGAAAATTTTGAGTTTCTAAAGCGTTTCTTACATCCAAACGGCCATATCTCGCGAACGGATTGACCAATCCGCAAAATTTCTGTTGCATCTGAAAGTAGAAACTCTCCCGATTACAACGGTATGTGTAGTTTTCCCCTAGGCCGTTCTATTTATTCGTTTCGAGCATCAGAACTGCGAAAATTTTGAGTTTCTCAAGCGTTTCTTACTTCCAAAATGCCATATCTCGCGAACGCATTTACCAATCCGCAAAGTTTCTGTTGCATTTGAAAGTAGAAACTCGCCCGATTACAACGGTATGCGCACTTTTCCCCTAGGCCGTTCTAGTCATTCGTTTCGAGCATCAGAACTGCGAAAATTTTGAGTTTCTCAAGCATTTCTTACCTCCAAACTGCCACATCTCGCAAACGGATTGACCAACCCGCAAAATTTCTGTTGTGTCTGAAAGTAGAAACTCTCCCGATTACAACGGTATGTGTAGTTTTCCCCTAGGCCGTTCTATTTATTCGTTTCGAGCATCAGAACTGCGAAAATTTTGAGTTTCTCAAGCGTTTCTTACTTCCAAAATGCCATATCTCGCGAACGCATTTACCAATCCGCAAAGTTTCTGATGCATTTGAAAGTAGAAACTCGCCCGATTACAACGGTATGCGCACTTTTCCCCTGGGCCGTTCTAGTTATTCGTTTCGAGCATCAGAACTGCGAAAATTTTGAGTTTCTAAAGCGTTTCTTATCTCCAAACTGCCATATCTCGCGAACGGATTGATCAATCCGCAAAATTTCTGTTGCATCTGAAAGTAGAAACTCGCCCGATTACAACAGTATGCGCACTTTTCCCCTAGGCCGTTCTAGTCATTCGTTTCGAGCATCAGAACTGCGAAAATTTTGAGTTTCTCAAGCATTTCTTACCTCCAAACTGCCACATCTCGCAAACGGATTGACCAATCCGCAAAATTTCTGTTGTGTCTGAAAGTAGAAACTCTCCCGATTACAACGGTATGTGTAGTTTTCCCCTAGGCCGTTCTATTTATTCGTTTCGAGCATCAGAACTGCGAAAATTTTGAGTTTCTCAAGCGTTTCTTACTTCCAAAATGCCATATCTCGCGAACGCATTTACCAATCCGCAAAGTTTCTGTTGCATTTGAAAGTAGAAACTCGCCCGATTACAACGGTATGCGCACTTTTCCCCTAGGCCGTTCTAGTCATTCGTTTCGAGCATCAGAACTGCGAAAATTTTGAGTTTCTCAAGCATTTCTTACCTCCAAACTGCCACATCTCGCAAACGGATTGACCAATCCGCAAAATTTCTGTTGTGTCTGAAAGTAGAAACTCTCCCGATTACAACGGTATGTGTAGTTTTCCCCTAGGCCGTTCTATTTATTCGTTTCGAGCATCAGAACTGCGAAAATTTTGAGTTTCTCAAGCGTTTCTTACTTCCAAAATGCCATATCTCGCGAACGCATTTACCAATCCGCAAAGTTTCTGTTGCATTTGAAAGTAGAAACTCGCCCGATTACAACGGTATGCGCACTTTTCCCCTGGGCCGTTCTAGTTATTCGTTTCGAGCATCAGAACTGCGAAAATTTTGAGTTTCTAAAGCGTTTCTTATCTCCAAACCGCCATATCTCGCGAACGGATTGATCAATCCGCAAAATTTCTGTTGCATCTGAAAGTAGAAACTCGCCCGATTACAACAGTATGCGCACTTTTCCCCTAGGCCGTTCTAGTTATTCGTTTCGAGCATCAGAACTGCGAAAATTTTGAGTTTCTCAAGCGTTTCTTACCTCCAAACTGCAATATCTCGCGAACGGATTGATCAATCCGCAAAATTTCTGTTGCATCTGAAAGTAGAAACTCGCCCGATTACAACGGTATGTGTAGTTTTCCCCTAGGCCGTTCTAGTTATTCGTTTCGAGCATCAGAACTGCGAAAATTTTGATTTCCTCAAGCGTTTCTTACCTCCAAACTGCCATATCTCGCGAACGGATTGACCAACCCGCATAATTTCTGTTGCATCTGAAAGTAGAAACTCGCTCGATTACAACGGTATGCGTACTTCTCCCCTAGTCCGTTCTAGTCATTCGTTTCGAGCATCAGAACTGCGAAAATTTTGAGTTTCTCAAGCGTTTCTTATCTCCAAACTGCCATATCTCGCGAACGGATTGATCAATCCGCAAAATTTCTGTTGCATCTGAAAGTAGAAACTCGCCCGATTACAACGGTATGCGCACTTTTCCCCTAGGCCGTTCTAGTCATTCGTTTCGAGCATCAGAACTGCGAAAATTTTGAGTTTCTCAAGCGTTTCTTACTTCCAAACTGCCATATCTCGCGAACGGATCGACCAATCCGCAAAATTTCTGTTGCATCTGAAAGTAGAAACTCGCCCGATTACATCGGTATGGGTACTTTTCCCCTAGGCCGTTCTAGTTATTCGTTTCGAGCATCAGAACTGCGAAAATTTTGAGTTTCTCAAGCGTTT
Source organism: Ptiloglossa arizonensis (assembly GCF_051014685.1). Classification (NCBI taxonomy): domain Eukaryota; kingdom Metazoa; phylum Arthropoda; class Insecta; order Hymenoptera; family Colletidae; genus Ptiloglossa; species Ptiloglossa arizonensis. The sequence continues at coordinate 290,249 of NW_027478907.1, read as the reverse complement.
CTTACATCCAAACTGCCATATCTCGCGAACGGATTGACCAATCCGCAAAATTTCTGTTGCATCTGAAAGTAGAGACTCGCCCGATTACAACGGTATGTGTAGTTTTCCCCTAGGCCGTTCTAGTTATTCGTTTCGAGCATCAGAACTGCGAAAATTTTGAGTTTCTCAAGCGTTTCTTACGTCCAAACTGCCACATCTCGCAAACGGATTGACCAATCCGCAAAATTTCTGTTGTATCTGAAAGTAGAAACTCACCCGATTGCAACGGTATGTGTAGTTTTCCCCTAGGCCGTTCTATTTATTCGTTTCCAGCATCAGAACTGCGAAAATTTTGAGTTTCTCAAGCGTTTCTTACCTCCAAACGGCCATATCTCGCGAACGCATTGACCAATCCTCAAAATTTCTGTTGCATTTGAAAGTAGAAACTCGCCCGATTACAACGGTATGCGCACTTTTCCCCTGGGCCGTTCTAGTTATTCGTTTCGAGCATCAGAACTGCGAAAATTTTGAGTTTCTAAAGCGTTTCTTACATCCAAACGGCCATATCTCGCGAACGGATTGACCAATCCGCAAAATTTCTGTTGCATCTGAAAGTAGAAACTCGCCCGATTACAACGGTATGCGTACTTCTCCCCTAGGCCATTCTAGTAATTCGTTTCGAGCATCAGAATTGCGAAAATTTTGAGTTTCTCAAGCGTTTCTTACATCCAAACTGCCATATCTCGCGAACGGATTGATCAATCCGCAAAATTTCTGTTGCATATGAAAGTAAAACTCGCCCCATTACAACGGTATGCGTACTTTTCCCCTAGGCCGTTCTAGTTACTCGTTTCGAGCATCAGAACTGCGAAAATTTTGAGTTACTCAAGCGTTTCTTATCTCCAAACTGCCATATCTCGCGAACGGATTGACCAATCCGCAAAATTTCTGTTGCATCTGAAAGTAGAGACTCGCCCGATTACAACGGTATGTGTAGTTTTCCCCTAGGCCGTTCCAGTTATTCGTTTCGAGCATCAGAACTGCGAAAATTTTGAGTTCCTCAAGCGTTTCTTACCTCCAAACTGCCATATCTCGCGAACGGATTGACCAATCCGCATAATTTCTGTTGCATCTGAAAGTAGAAACTCGCCCGATTACAACGGTATGCGCACTTTTCCCCTAGGCCGTTCTAGTTATTCGTTTCGAGCATCAGAATTGCGAAAATTTTGAGTTTCTCAAGCGTTTCTTACCTCCAAACTGCCATATCTCGCGAACGGATCGACCAATCCGCAACATTTCTGTTGCATCTGAAAGTAGAAACTCGCCCGATTACATCGGTATGCGTACTTCTCCCCTAGGCCGTTCTAGTTATTCGTTTCGAGCATCAGAACTGCGAAAATTTTGAGTTTCTCAAGCGTTTCTTACCTCCAAACTGCCACATCTCGCGAACGCATTGACCAATCCGCAAAATTTCTGTTGCATTTGAAAGTAGAAACTCGCCCGATTACCACGGTATGCGCACTTTTCCCCTGGGCCGTTCTAGTTATTCGTTTTGAGCATCAGAACTGCGAAAATTTTGAGTTTCTAAAGCGTTTCTTACATCCAAACGGCCATATCTCGCGAACGGATTGACCAATCCGCAAAATTTCCGTTGCATCTGAAAGTAGAAACTCGCCCGATTACAACGGTATGTGTAGTTTTCCCCTAGGCCGTTCTAGTTACTCGTTTCGAGCATCAGAACTGCGAAAATTTTGAGTTTCTCAAGCGTTTCTTACATCCAAACGGCCATATCTCGCGAACGGATTGACCAATCCGCCAAATTTCCGTTGCATCTGAAAGTAGAAACTCGCCCGATTACAACGGTATGTGTAGTTTTCCCCTAGGCCGTTCTAGTTACTAGTTTCGAGCATCAGAACTGCGAAAATTTTGAGTTTCTCAAGCGTTTCTTATCTCCAAACTGCCATATCTAGCGAACGGATTGATCAATCCGCAAAATTTCTGTTGCATCTGAAAGTAGAAACTCGCCCCATTACAACGGTATGCGGTCTTCTCCCCTAGGCCGTTCCAGTCATTCGTGTCGAGCATCAGAACTGCGAAAATTTTGAGTTTCTCAAGCGTTTCTTACCTCCAAACAGCCATATCTCGCGAACGGATTGACCAATCCTCAAAATTTCTGTTGCTTCTGAAAGTAGAGACTAGCCCGATTACAACAGTATGTGTAGTTTTCCCCTAGGCCGTTCCAGTTATTCGTTTCGAGCATCAGAATTGCGAAAATTTTGAGTTTCTCAAGCGTTTCTTACATCCAAACTGCCATATCTCGCGAACGGATTGACCGATCCGCAAAATTTCTGTTGCATCTGAAAGTAGAAACACGCCCGATTACAACGGTATGCGCACTTTTCCCCTAGGCCGTTCTAGTTATTCGTTTCGAGCATCAGAACTGCGAAAATTTTGAGTTTCTCAAGCGTTTCTTACCTCCAAACTGCCACATCTCGCAAACGGATTGTACAATCCGCAAAATTTCTGTTGTATCGGAAAGTAGAAACTCGCCCGATTACAACGGTATGCGTAGTTTTCCCCTAGGCCGTTCCAGTTATTTGTTTCGAGCATCAGAACTGCGAAAATTTTGAGTTTCTCAAGCGTTTCTTACATCCAAACTGCCATATCTCGCGAACGGATTGACCGATCCGCAAAATTTCTGTTGCATCTGAAAGTAGAAACTCGCCCGATTACAACGGTATGCGCACTTTTCCCCTAGGCCGTTCTAGTTATTCGTCTCGAGCACCAGATCTGCGAAAATTTTGAGTTTCTCAAGCGTTTCTTATATCCAAACTGCCATATCTCGCGAACGGATTGTTCAATCCGCAAAATTTCTGTTGCATCTGAAAGTAGAATCTCGCCCGATTACAACGGTATGCGTACTTCTCCCCTAGGCCGTTCTAGTCATTCGTTTCGAGCATCAGAACTGCGAAAATTTAGAGTTTCTCAAGCGTTTCTTACTTCCAAATTGCCATATCTCGCGAACGGATCTACCAATCCGCAACATTTCTGGTGCATCTGAAAGTAGAAACTCGCCCGATTACATCGGTATGCGTACTTTTCCCCTAGGCCGTTCTAGTTATTCGTTTCGAGCATCAGAACTGCGAAAATTTTGAGTTTCTCAAGCGTTTCTTACCTCCAAACTGCCACATCTCGCAAACGGATTGACCAATCCGCAAAATTTCTGTTGTATCTGAAAGTAGAAACTCGCCCGATTACAACGGTATGTGTAGTTTTTCCCTAAGCCGTTCCAGTTATTTGTTTCGAGCATCAGAACTGCGAAAATTTTGAGTTTCTCAAGCGTTTCTTATATCCAAACTGCCATATCTCGCGAACGGATTGACCGATCCGCAAAATTTCTGTTGCATCTGAAAGTAGAAACACGCCCGATTACAACAGTATGCGCACTTTTCCCCTAGGCCGTTCTAGTCATTCGTTTCGAGCATCAGAACTGTGAAAATTTTGAGTTTCTCAAGCGTTTCTTACTTCCAAACTGCCATATCTCGCGAACGGATCGACCAATCCGCATAATTTCTGTTGCATCTGAAAGTAGAAACTCGCCCGATTACAACGGTATGTGTAGTTTTCCCCTGGGCCGTTCTAGTTATTCGTTTCGAGCATCAGAACTGCGAAAATTTTGAGTTTCTAAAGCGTTTCTTACCTCCAAACTGCCATATCTCGCGAACGGATTGACCAATCCGCATAATTTCTGTTGCATCTGAAAGTAGAAACTCGCCCGATTACAACGGTATGCGCACTTTTCCCCTAGGCCGTTCTAGTTATTCGTTTCGAGCATCAGAATTGCGAAAATTTTGAGTTTCTCAAGCGTTTCTTACCTCCAAACTGCCATATCTCGCGAACGGATCGACCAATCCGCAACATTTCTGTTGCATCTGAAAGTAGAAACTCGCCCGATTACATCGGTATGCGTACTTTTCCCCTAGGCCGTTCTAGTTATTCGTTTCGAGCATCAGAACTGCGAAAATTTTGAGTTTCTCAAGCGTTTCTTACCTCCAAACTACCACATCTCGCGAACGCATAGACCAATCCGCAAAATTTCTGTTGCATTTGAAAGTAGAAACTCGCCCGATTACCACGGTATGCGCACTTTTCCCCTGGGCCGTTCTAGTTATTCGTTTTGAGCATCAGAACTGCGAAAATTTTGAGTTTCTCAAGCGTTTCTTACCTCCAAACTGCCACATCTCGCAAACGGATTGACCAATCCGCAAAATTTCTGTTGTGTCTGAAAGTAGAAACTCGCCCGATTACAACGCTATGTGTAGTTTTCCCCTAGGCCGTTCCAGTTATTTGTTTCGAGCATCAGAACTGCGAAAATTTTGAGTTTCTCAAGCGTTTCTTACATCCAAACTGCCATATCTCGCGAACGGTTTGACCGATCCGCAAAATTTCTGATGCATCTGAAAGTAGAAACTCGCCCCATTACAACGGTATGCGGTCTTCTCCCCTAGGCCGTTCCAGTCATTCGTGTCGAGCATCAGAACTGCGAAAATTTTGAGTTTCTCAAGCGTTTCTTACCTCCAAACAGCCATATCTCGCGAACGGATTGACCAATCCTCAAAATTTCTGTTGCTTCTGAAAGTAGAGACTAGCCCGATTACAACAGTATGTGTAGTTTTCCCCTAGGCCGTTCCAGTTATTCGTTTCGAGCATCAGAATTGCGAAAATTTTGAGTTTCTCAAGCGTTTCTTACATCCAAACTGCCATATCTCGCGAACGGATTGACCGATCCGCAAAATTTCTGTTGCATCTGAAAGTAGAAACACGCCCGATTACAACGGTATGCGCACTTTTCCCCTAGGCCGTTCTAGTTATTCGATTCGAGCATCAGAACTGCGAAAATTTTGAGTTTCTCAAGCGTTTCTTACCTCCAAACTGCCACATCTCGCAAACGGATTGTACAATCCGCAAAATTTCTGTTGCATCTGAAAGTAGAAACACGCCCGATTACAACGGTATGCGCACTTTTCCCCTAGGCCGTTCTAGTCATTCGTTTCGAGCATCAGAACTGCGAAAATTTTGAGTTTCTCAAGCGTTTCTTACGTCCAAACTGCCACATCTCGCAAACGGATTGACCAATCCGCAAAATTTCTGTTGTATCTGAAAGTAGAAACTCACCCGATTGCAACGGTATGTGTAGTTTTCCCCTAGGCCGTTCTATTTATTCGTTTCCAGCATCAGAACTGCGAAAATTTTGAGTTTCTCAAGCGTTTCTTATCTCCAAACTGCCATATCTCGCGAACGGATTGATCAATCCGCAAAATTTCTGTTTCATCTGAAAGTAGAAACTCGCCCGATTACAACGGTATGCGCACTTTTCCCCTAGGCCGTTCTAGTCATTCGTTTCGAGCATCAGAACTGCGAAAATTTTGAGTTTCTCAAGCGTTTCTTACTTCCAAACTGCCATATCTCGCGAACGGATCGACCAATCCGCATAATTTCTGTTGCATCTGAAAGTAGAAACTCGCCCGATTACAACGGTATGTGTAGTTTTCCCCTGGGCCGTTCTAGTTATTCGTTTCGAGCATCAGAACTGCGAAAATTTTGAGTTTCTCAAGCGTTTCTTACCTCCAAACTGCCATATCTCGCGAACGGATTGACCGATCCGCAAAATTTCTGTTGCATCTGAAAGTAGAAACTCGCCCGATTACAACGGTATGCGCACTTTTCCCCTAGGCCGTTCTAGTTATTCGTCTCGAGCATCAGAACTGCGAAAATTTTGAGTTTCTCAAGCGTTTCTTATATCCAAACTGCCATATCTCGCGAACGGATTGATCAATCCGCAAAATTTCTGTTGCATCTGAAAGTAGAAACTCGCCCGATTACAACGGTATGCGTAATTCTCCCCTAGGCCGTTCTAGTCATTCGTTTCGAGCATCAGAACTGCGAAAATTTTGAGTTTCTCAAGCGTTTCTTACTTCCAAATTGCCATATCTCGCGAACGGATTGACCAATCCGCATAATTTCTGTTGCATTTGAAAGTAGAAACTCGTCCGATTACAACGGTATGCGCACTTTTCCCCTGGGCCGTTCTAGTTATTCGTTTCGAGCATCAGAACTGCGAAAATTTTGAGTTTCTCAAGCGTTTCTTATCTCCAAACTGCCATATCTAGCGAACGGATTGATCAATCCGCAAAATTTCTGTTGCATCTGAAAGTAGAAACTCGCCCGATTACAACGGTATGCGTACTTCTCCCCTAGGCCGTTCTAGTCATTCGTTTCGAGCATCAGAACTGCGAAAATTTTGAGTTTCTCAAGCGTTTCTTACCTCCAAACAGCCACATCTCGCAAACGGATTGACCAATCCGCAAAATTTCTGTTGTATCTGAAAGTATTATAGAAACTCGCCCGATTACAACGTTATGTGTAGTTTTCCCCTAGGCCGTTCCAGTTATTTGTTTCGAGCATCAGAACTGCGAAAATTTTGAGTTTCTCAAGCGTTTCTTACATCCAAACTGCCATATCTCGCGAACGGATTGACCGATCCGCAAAATTTCTGATGCATCTGAAAGTAGAAACTCGCCCCATTCCAACGGTATGCGGTCTTCTCCCCTAGGCCGTTCCAGTCATTCGTGTCGAGCATCAGAACTGCAAAAATTTTGAGTTTCTCAAGCGTTTCTTACCTCCAAACTGCCACATCTCGCAAACGGATTGACCAATCCGCAAAATTTCTGTTGTATCTGAAAGTAGAAACTCGCCCGATTACAACGGTATGTGTAGTTTTCCCCTAGGCCGTTCCAGTTATTTGTTTCGATCATCAGAACTGCGAAAATTTTGAGTTTCTCAAGCGTTTCATACCTCCAAACTGCCATATCTCGCGAACGGATTGACCAATCCGCATAATTTCTGTTGCATCTGAAAGTAGCAACTCGCCCGATTACAACTGTATGCGAACTTCTCCCCTAGGCCGCTCTAGTCATTCGTTTCGAGCATCAGAACTGCGAAAATTTTGAGTTTCTCAAGCGTTTCTTACTTCCAAATTGCCACATCTCGCGAACGGATCGACCAATCCGCAAAACTTCTGTTGCATCTGAAAGTAGAAACTCGCCCGATTACAACGGTATGTGTAGTTTTCCCCTAGGCCGTTCTAGTTACTCGTTTCGAGCATCAGAACGGCGAAAATTTTGAGTTTCTCAAGCGTTTCTTACCTCCAAACTGCCATATCTCGCGAACGGATTGACCAATTCGCAAAATTTCTGTTGCATCTGAAAGTAGAAACTCGCCCGATTACAACGGTAAGCGTACTTTTCCCCTAGGCCGTTCTAGTTACTCGTTTCGAGCATCAGAACTGCGAAAATTTTGAGTTTCTCAAGCGTTTCTTATCTCCAAACTGCCATATCTCGCGAACGGATTGACCAATCCGCAAAATTTCTGTTGTATCTGAAAGTAGAAACTCGCCCGATTACAACGGTGTGCGTAGTTTTCCCCTAGGCTGTTCCAGTTATTTGTTTCGAGCATCAGAACTGCGAAAATTTTGAGTTTCTCAAGCGTTTCTTACATCCAAACTGCCATATCTCGCGAACGGTTTGACCGATCCGCAAAATTTCTGTTGCATCTGAAAGTAGAAACACGCCCGATTACAACGGTATGCGCACTTTTCCCCTAGGCCGTTCTAGTTATTCGTCTCGAGCATCAGAACTGCGAAAATTTTGAGTTTCTCAAGCGTTTCTTACTTCCAAATTGCCATATCTCGCGAACGGATCGACCAATCCGCAACATTTCTGTTGCATCTGAAAGTAGAAACTCGCCCGATTACATCGGTATGCGTACTTTTCCCCTAGGCCGTTCTAGTTATTCGTTTCGAGCATCAGAACTGCGAAAATTTTGAGTTTCTCAAGCGTTTCTTACCTCCAAACTGCCACATCTCGCAAACGGATTGACCAATCCGCAAAATTTCTGTTGTATCTGAAAGTAGAAACTCGCCCGATTACAACGGTATGTGTAGTTTTCCCCTAGGCCGTTCTAGTTATTCGTCTCGAGCATCAGAACTGCGAAAATTTTGGGTTTCTCAAGCGTTTCTTATATCCAAACTGCCATATCTCGCGAACGGATTGATCAATCCGCAAAATTTCTGTTGCATCTGAAAGTAGAAACTCGCCCGATTACAACGGTATGCGTAATTCTCCCCTAGGCCGTTCTAGTCATTCGTTTCGAGCATCAGAACTGCGAAAATTTTGAGTTTCTCAAGCGTTTCTTACTTCCAAATTGCCATATCTCGCGAACGGATTGACCAATCCGCATAATTTCTGTTGCATTTGAAAGTAGAAACTCCTCCGATTACAACGGTATGCGCACTTTTCCCCTAGGCCGTTCTAGTTATTCGTCTCGAGCATCAGAACTGCGAAAATTTTGAGTTTCTCAAGCGTTTCTTACTTCCAAATTGCCATATCTCGCGAACGGATCGACCAATCCGCAACATTTCTGTTGCATCTGAAAGTAGAAACTCGCCCGATTACATCGGTATGCGTACTTTTCCCCTAGGCCGTTCTAGTTATTCGTTTCGAGCATCAGAACTGCGAAAATTTTGAGTTTCTCAAGCGTTTCTTACCTCCAAACTGCCACATCTCGCAAACGGATTGACCAATCCGCAAAATTTCTGTTGTATCTGAAAGTAGAAACTCGCCCGATTACAACGGTATGTGTAGTTTTCCCCTAGGCCGTTCTAGTTATTCGTCTCGAGCATCAGAACTGCGAAAATTTTGGGTTTCTCAAGCGTTTCTTATATCCAAACTGCCATATCTCGCGAACGGATTGATCAATCCGCAAAATTTCTGTTGCATCTGAAAGTAGAAACTCGCCCGATTACAACGGTATGCGTAATTCTCCCCTAGGCCGTTCTAGTCATTCGTTTCGAGCATCAGAACTGCGAAAATTTTGAGTTTCTCAAGCGTTTCTTACTTCCAAATTGCCATATCTCGCGAACGGATTGACCAATCCGCATAATTTCTGTTGCATTTGAAAGTAGAAACTCCTCCGATTACAACGGTATGCGCACTTTTCCCCTGGGCCGTTCTAGTTATTCGTTTCGAGCATCAGAACTGCGAAAATTTTGAGTTTCTCAAGCGTTTCTTATCTCCAAACTGCCATATCTAGCGAACGGATTGATCAATCCGCAAAATTTCTGTTGCATCTGAAAGTAGAAACTCGCCCGATTACAACGGTATGCGTACTTCTCCCCTAGGCCGTTCTAGTCATTCGTTTCGAGCATCAGAACTGCGAAAATTTTGAGTTTCTCAAGCGTTTCTTACCTCCAAACAGCCACATCTCGCAAACGGATTGACCAATCCGCAAAATTTCTGTTGTATCTGAAAGTATTATAGAAACTCGCCCGATTACAACGTTATGTGTAGTTTTCCCCTAGGCCGTTCCAGTTATTTGTTTCGATCATCAGAACTGCGAAAATTTTGAGTTTCTCAAGCGTTTCTTACATCCAAACTGCCATATCTCGCGAACGGATTGACCGATCCGCAAAATTTCTGATGCATCTGAAAGTAGAAACTCGCCCCATTCCAACGGTATGCGGTCTTCTCCCCTAGGCCGTTCCAGTCATTCGTGTCGAGCATCAGAACTGCAAAAATGTTGAGTTTCTCAAGCGTTTCTTACCTCCAAACTGCCACATCTCGCAAACGGATTGACCAATCCGCAAAATTTCTGTTGTATCTGAAAGTAGAAACTCGCCCGATTACCACGGTATGTGTAGTTTTCCCCTAGGCCGTTCCAGTTATTTGTTTCGATCATCAGAACTGCGAAAATTTTGAGTTTCTCAAGCGTTTCATACCTCCAAACTACCATATCTCGCGAACGGATTGACCAATCCGCATAATTTCTGTTGCATCTGAAAGTAGAAACTCGCCCGATTACAACTGTATGCGAACTTCTCCCCTAGGCCGCTCTAGTCATTCGTTTCGAGCATCAGAACTGCGAAAATTTTGAGTTTCTCAAGCGTTTCTTACTTCCAAATTGCCACATCTCGCGAACGGATCGACCAATCCGCAAAATTTCTGTTGCATCTGAAAGTAGAAACTCGCCCGATTACAACGGTATGTGTAGTTTTCCCCTAGGCCGTTCTAGTTACTCGTTTCGAGCATCAGAACGGCGAAAATTTTGAGTTTCTCAAGCGTTTCTTACCTCCAAACTGCCATATCTCGCGAACGGATTGACCAATCCGCAAAATTTCTGTTGCATCTGAAAGTAGAAACTCGCCCGATTACAACGGTAAGCGTACTTCTCCCCTAGGCCGTTCTAGTCATTCGTTTCGAGCATCAGAACTGCGAAAATTTTGAGTTTCTCAAGCGTTTCTTACCTCCAAACTGCCACATCTCGCAAACGGATTGACCAATCCGCAAAATTTCTGTTGTATCTGAAAGTAGAAACTCGCCCGATTACAACGGTATGTGTAGTTTTCCCCTAGGCCGTTCTAGTTATTCGTCTCGAGCATCAGAACTGCGAAAATTTTGAGTTTCTCAAACGTTTCTTATATCCAAACTGCCATATCTCGCGAACGGATTGATCAATCCGCAAAATTTCTGTTGCATCTGAAAGTAGAAACTCGCCCGATTACAACGGTATGCGTAATTCTCCCCTAGGCCGTTCTAGTCATTCGTTTCGAGCATCAGAACTGCGAAAATTTTGAGTTTCTCAAGCGTTTCTTACTTCCAAATTGCCATATCTCGCGAACGGATTGACCAATCCGCATAATTTCTGTTGCATTTGAAAGTAGAAACTCGTCCGATTACAACGGTATGCGCACTTTTCCCCTGGGCCGTTCTAGTTATTCGTTTCGAGCATCAGAACTGCGAAAATTTTGAGTTTCTCAAGCGTTTCTTATCTCCAAACTGCCATATCTAGCGAACGGATTGATCAATCCGCAAAATTTCTGTTGCATCTGAAAGTAGAAACTCGCCCGATTACAACGGTATGCGTACTTCTCCCCTAGGCCGTTCTAGTCATTCGTTTCGAGCATCAGAACTGCGAAAATTTTGAGTTTCTCAAGCCTTTCTTACCTCCAAACAGCCACATCTCGCAAACGGATTGACCAATCCGCAAAATTTCTGTTGTATCTGAAAGTAGAAACTCGTCCGATTACAACGGTATGCGCACTTTTCCCCTGGGCCGTTCTAGTTATTCGTTTCGAGCATCAGAACTGCGAAAATTTTGAGTTTCTCAAGCGTTTCTTATCTCCAAACTGCCATATCTAGCGAACGGATTGATCAATCCGCAAAATTTCTGTTGCATCTGAAAGTAGAAACTCGCCCGATTACCACGGTATGTGTAGTTTTCCCCTAGGCCGTTCCAGTTATTTGTTTCGATCATCAGAACTGCGAAAATTTTGAGTTTCTCAAGCGTTTCATACCTCCAAACTGCCATATCTCGCGAACGGATTGACCAATCCGCATAATTTCTGTTGCATCTGAAAGTAGAAACTCGCCCGATTACAACTGTATGCGAACTTCTCCCCTAGGCCGCTCTAGTCATTCGTTTCGAGCATCAGAACTGCGAAAATTTTGAGTTTCTCAAGCGTTTCTTACTTCCAAATTGCCACATCTCGCGAACGGATCGACCAATCCGCAAAATTTCTGTTGCATCTGAAAGTAGAAACTCGCCCGATTACAACGGTATGTGTAGTTTTCCCCTAGGCCGTTCTAGTTACTCGTTTCGAGCATCAGAACGGCGAAAATTTTGAGTTTCTCAAGCGTTTCTTACCTCCAAACTGCCATATCTCGCGAACGGATTGACCAATCCGCAAAATTTCTGTTGCATCTGAAAGTAGAAACTCGCCCGATTACAACGGTAAGCGTACTTTTCCCCTAGGCCGTTCTAGTTACTCGTTTCGAGCATCAGAACTGCGAAAATTTTGAGTTTCTCAAGCGTTTCTTATCTCCAAACTGCCATATCTCGCGAACGGATTGACCAATCCGCAAAATTTCTGTTGTATCTGAAAGTAGAAACTCGCCCGGTTACAACGGTATGCGTAGTTTTCCCCTAGGCCGTTCCAGTTATTTGTTTCGAGCATCAGAACTGCGAAAATTTTGAGTTTCTCAAGCGTTTCTTACATCCAAACTGCCATATCTCGCGAACGGATTGACCGATCCGCAAAATTTCTGTTGCATCTGAAAGTAGAAACACGTCCGATTACAACGGTATGCGCACTTTTCCCCTAGGCCGTTCTAGTTATTCGTTTCGAGCATCAGAACTGCGAAAATTTTGAGTTTCTCAAGCGTTTCTTACCTCCAAACTGCCACATCTCGCAAACGGATTGTACAATCCGCAAAATTTCTGTTGTATCTGAAAGTAGAAACTCGCCCGATTACAACGGTATGCCTAGTTTTCCCCTAGGCCGTACCAGTTATTTGTTTCGAGCATCAGAACTGCGAAAATTTTGAGTTTCTCAAGCGTTTCTTACATCCAAACTGCCATATCTCGCGAACGGATTGACCGATCCCCAAAATTTCTGTTGCATCTGAAAGTAGAAACTCGCCCGATTACAACGGTATGCGCACTTTTCCCCTAGGCCGATCTAGTTATTCGTCTCGAGCATCAGAACTGCGAAAATTTTGAGTTTCTCAAGCGTTTCTTATATCCAAACTGCCATATCTCGCGAACGGATTGATTAATCCGCAAAATTTCTGTTGCATCTGAAAGTAGAAACTCGCCCGATTACAACTGTATGCGAACTTCTCCCCTAGGCCGCTCTAGTCATTCGTTTCGAGCATCAGAACTGCGAAAATTTTGAGTTTCTCAAGCGTTTCTTACTTCCAAATTGCCATATCTCGCGAACGGATTGACCAATCCGCATAATTTCTGTTGCATTTGAAAGTAGAAACTCGTCCGATTACAACGGTATGCGCACTTTTCCCCTGGGCCGTTCTAGTTATTCGTTTCGAGCATCAGAACTGCGAAAATTTTGAGTTTCTCAAGCGTTTCTTATCTCCAAACTGCCATATCTAGCGAACGGATTGATCAATCCGCAAAATTTCTGTTGCATCTGAAAGTAGAAACTCGCCCGATTACAACGGTATGCGTACTTCTCCCCTAGGCCGTTCTAGTCATTCGTTTCGAGCATCAGAACTGCGAAAATTTTGAGTTTCTCAAGCCTTTCTTACCTCCAAACAGCCACATCTCGCAAACGGATTGACCAATCCGCAAAATTTCTGTTGTATCTGAAAGTATTATAGAAACTCGCCCGATTACAACGTTATGTGTAGTTTTCCCCTAGGCCGTTCCAGTTATTTGTTTCGAGCATCAGAACTGCGAAAATTTTGAGTTTCTCAAGCGTTTCTTACATCCAAACTGCCATATCTCGCGAACGGATTGACCGATCCGCAAAATTTCTGATGCATCTGAAAGTAGAAACTCGCCCCATTCCAACGGTATGCGGTCTTCTCCCCTAGGCCGTTCCAGTCATTCGTGTCGAGCATCAGAACTGCAAAAATTTTGAGTTTCTCAAGCGTTTCTTACCTCCAAACTGCCACATCTCGCAAACGGATTGACCAATCCGCAAAATTTCTGTTGTATCTGAAAGTAGAAACTCGCCCGATTACCACGGTATGTGTAGTTTTCCCCTAGGCCGTTCCAGTTATTTGTTTCGATCATCAGAACTGCGAAAATTTTGAGTTTCTCAAGCGTTTCATACCTCCAAACTGCCATATCTCGCGAACGGATTGACCAATCCGCATAATTTCTGTTGCATCTGAAAGTAGAAACTCGCCCGATTACAACTGTATGCGAACTTCTCCCCTAGGCCGCTCTAGTCATTCGTTTCGAGCATCAGAACTGCGAAAATTTTGAGTTTCTCAAGCGTTTCTTACTTCCAAATTGCCACATCTCGCGAACGGATCGACCAATCCGCAAAATTTCTGTTGCATCTGAAAGTAGAAACTCGCCCGATTACAACGGTGTGTGTAGTTTTCCCCTAGGCCGTTCTAGTTACTCGTTTCGAGCATCAGAACGGCGAAAATTTTGAGTTTCTCAAGCGTTTCTTACCTCCAAACTGCCATATCTCGCGAACGGATTGACCAATCCGCAAAATTTCTGTTGCATCTGAAAGTAGAAACTCGCCCGATTACAACGGTAAGCGTACTTTTCCCCTAGGCCGTTCTAGTTACTCGTTTCGAGCATCAGAACTGCGAAAATTTGAGTTTCTCAAGCGTTTCTTACTTCCAAATTGCCATATCTCGCGAACGGATCAACCAATCCGCAACATTTCTGTTGCATCTGAAAGTAGAAACTCGCCCGATTACATCGGTGTGCGTACTTTTCCCCTAGGCCGTTCTAGTTATTCGTTTCGAGCATCAGAACTGCGAAAATTTTGAGTTTCTCAAGCGTTTCTTACCTCCAAACTGCCACATCTCGCAAACGGATTGACCAATCCGCAAAATTTCTGTTGTATCTGAAAGTAGAAACTCGCCCGATTACCACGGTATGTGTAGTTTTCCCCTAGGCCGTTCCAGTTATTTGTTTCGATCATCAGAACTGCGAAAATTTTGAGTTTCTCAAGCGTTTCATACCTCCAAACTGCCATATCTCGCGAACGGATTGACCAATCCGCAAAATTTCTGTTGTATCTGAAAGTAGAAACTCGCCCGGTTACAACGGTATGCGTAGTTTTCCCCTAGGCCGTTCCAGTTATTTGTTTCGAGCATCAGAACTGCGAAAATTTTGAGTTTCTCAAGCGTTTCTTACATCCAAACTGCCATATCTCGCGAACGGATTGACCGATCCGCAAAATTTCTGTTGCATCTGAAAGTAGAAACACGTCCGATTACAACGGTATGCGCACTTTTCCCCTAGGCCGTTCTAGTTATTCGTTTCGAGCATCAGAACTGCGAAAATTTTGAGTTTCTCAAGCGTTTCTTACCTCCAAACTGCCACATCTCGCAAACGGATTGTACAATCCGCAAAATTTCTGTTGTATCTGAAAGTAGAAACTCGCCCGATTACAACGGTATGCCTAGTTTTCCCCTAGGCCGTACCAGTTATTTGTTTCGAGCATCAGAACTGCGAAAATTTTGAGTTTCTCAAGCGTTTCTTACATCCAAACTGCCATATCTCGCGAACGGATTGACCGATCCCCAAAATTTCTGTTGCATCTGAAAGTAGAAACTCGCCCGATTACAACGGTATGCGCACTTTTCCCCTAGGCCGATCTAGTTATTCGTCTCGAGCATCAGAACTGCGAAAATTTTGAGTTTCTCAAGCGTTTCTTATATCCAAACTGCCATATCTCGCGAACGGATTGATCAATCCGCAAAATTTCTGTTGCATCTGAAAGTAGAAACTCGCCCGATTACAACGGTATGCGTACTTCTCCCCTAGGCCGTTCTAGTCATTCGTTTCGAGCATCAGAACTGCGAAAATTTGAGTTTCTCAAGCGTTTCTTACTTCCAAATTGCCATATCTCGCGAACGGATCAACCAATCCGCAACATTTCTGTTGCATCTGAAAGTAGAAACTCGCCCGATTACATCGGTGTGCGTACTTTTCCCCTAGGCCGTTCTAGTTATTCGTTTCGAGCATCAGAACTGCGAAAATTTTGAGTTTCTCAAGCGTTTCTTACCTCCAAACTGCCACATCTCGCAAACGGATTGACCAATCCGCAAAATTTCTGTTGTATCTGAAAGTAGAAACTCGCCCGATTACAACGGTATGTGTAGTTTTCCCCTAGGCCGTTCCAGTTATTTGTTTCGATCATCAGAACTGCGAAAATTTTGAGTTTCTCAAGCGTTTCATACCTCCAAACTGCCATATCTCGCGAACGGATTGACCAATCCGCATAATTTCTGTTGCATCTGAAAGTAGAAACTCGCCCGATTACAACTGTATGCGAACTTCTCCCCTAGGCCGCTCTAGTCATTCGTTTCGAGCATCAGAACTGCGAAAATTTCGAGTTTCTCAAGCGTTTCTTACTTCCAAATTGCCACATCTCGCGAACGGATCGACCAATCCGCAAAATTTCTGTTGCATCTGAAAGTAGAAACTCGCCCGATTACAACGGTATGTGTAGTTTTCCCCTAGGCCGTTCTAGTTACTCGTTTCGAGCATCAGAACTGCGAAAATTTTGAGTTTCTCAAGCGTTTCGTACATCCAAACTGCCATATCTCGCGAACGGATTGATCAATCCGCAAAATTTCTGTTGCATCTGAAAGTAGAAACTCGCCCGATTACAACGGTATGCGTACTTCTCCCCTAGGCCGTTCTAGTCATTCGTTTCGAGCATCAGAACTGCGAAAATTTGAGTTTCTCAAGCGTTTCTTACTTCCAAATTGCCATATCTCGCGAACGGATCAACCAATCCGCAACATTTCTGTTGCATCTGAAAGTAGAAACTCGCCCGATTACATCGGTGTTCGTACTTTTCCCCTAGGCCGTTCTAGTTATTCGTTTCGAGCATCAGAACTGCGAAAATTTTGAGTTTCTCAAGCGTTTCTTACCTCCAAACTGCCACATCTCGCAAACGGATTGACCAATCCGCAAAATTTCTGTTGTATCTGAAAGTAGAAACTCGCCCGATTACAACGGTATGTGTAGTTTTCCCCTAGGCCGTTCCAGTTATTTGTTTCGATCATCAGAACTGCGAAAATTTTGAGTTTCTCAAGCGTTTCATACCTCCAAACTGCCATATCTCGCGAACGGATTGACCAATCCGCATAATTTCTGTTGCATCTGAAAGTAGAAACTCGCCCGATTACAACTGTATGCGAACTTCTCCCCTAGGCCGCTCTAGTCATTCGTTTCGAGCATCAGAACTGCGAAAATTTCGAGTTTCTCAAGCGTTTCTTACTTCCAAATTGCCACATCTCGCGAACGGATCGACCAATCCGCAAAATTTCTGTTGCATCTGAAAGTAGAAACTCGCCCGATTACAACGGTATGTGTAGTTTTCCCCTAGGCCGTTCTAGTTACTCGTTTCGAGCATCAGAACTGCGAAAATTTTGAGTTTCTCAAGCGTTTCGTACATCCAAACTGCCATATCTCGCGAACGGATTGATCAATCCGCAAAATTTCTGTTGCATCTGAAAGTAGAAACTCGCCCGATTACAACGGTATGCGTACTTCTCCCCTAGGCCGTTCTAGTCATTCGTTTCGAGCATCAGAACTGCGAAAATTTTGAGTTTCTCAAGCGTTTCGTACATCCAAACTGCCATATCTCGCGAACGGATTGATCAATCCGCAAAATTTCTGTTGCATCTGAAAGTAGAAACTCGCCCCATTACAACGGTATGCTTTCTTCACCCCTAGGCCGTTCTAGTCATTCGTTTCGAGCATCAGAACTGCGAAAATTTTGAGTTTCTCAAGCGTTTCTTACCTCCAAACTGCCATATCTCGCGAACGGATTGACCAATCCTCAAAATTTCTGTTGCATCTGAAAGTAGAAACTCGCCGGATTACAACGGTATGCGCACTTTTCCCCTAGGCCGTTCTAGTTATTCGTTTCGAGAATCAGAACAGTGAAAATTTTGAGATTCTCAAGCGTTTCTTATCTCCAAACTGCCATATCTCGCGAACGGATTGACCAATCCGCAAAATTTCTGTTGCATCTGAAAGTAGAAACTCGCCCGATTACATCGGTATGCGTACTTTTCCCCTAGGCCGTTCTAGTTATTCGTTTCGAGCATCAGAACTGCGAAAATTTTGAGTTTCTCAAGCGTTTCTTACCTCCAAACTGCCACATCTCGCAAACGGATTGACCAATCCGCAAAATTTCTGTTGTATCTGAAAGTAGAAACTCGCCCGATTACAACGGTATGTGTAGTTTTCCCCTAGGCCGTTCCAGTTATTTGTTTCGATCATCAGAACTGCGAAAATTTTGAGTTTCTCAAGCGTTTCATACCTCCAAACTGCCATATCTCGCGAACGGATTGACCAATCCGCATAATTTCTGTTGCATCTGAAAGTAGAAACTCGCCCGATTACAACTGTATGCGAACTTCTCCCCTAGGCCGCTCTAGTCATTCGTTTCGAGCATCAGAACTGCGAAAATTTTGAGTTTCTCAAGCGTTTCTTACTTCCAAATTGCCACATCTCGCGAACGGATCGACCAATCCGCAAAATTTCTGTTGCATCTGAAAGTAGAAACTCGCCCGATTACAACGGTATGTGTAGTTTTCCCCTAGGCCGTTCTAGTTACTCGTTTCGAGCATCAGAACTGCGAAAATTTTGAGTTTCTCAAGCGTTTCTTACCTCCAAACTGCCATATATCGCGAACGGATTGACCAATCCGCAAAATTTCTGTTGCATCTGAAAGCAGAAACTCGCCCGATTACAACGCTATGCGTACTTTTCCCCTAGGCCGTTCTAGTTATTCGTTTCGAGAATCAGAACAGTGAAAATTTTGAGATTCTCAAGCGTTTCTTATCTCCAAACTGCCATATCTCGCGAACGGATTGACCAATCCGCAAAATTTCTGTTGCATCTGAAAGTAGAAACTCGCCCGATTACAACGGTAGGTGTAGTTTTCCCCTAGGCCGTTCCAGTTATTCGTTTCGAGCATCAGAACGGCGAAAATTTTGAGTTTCTCAAGCATTTCTTATCTCCAAACTGCCATATCTCGCGAACGGATTGACCAATCCGCAAAATTTCTGTTGCATCTGAAAGTAGAAACTCGCCCGATTACAACGGTATGCGTACTTTTCCCCTAGGCCGTTCTAGTTACTCGTTTCGAGCATCAGAACTGCGAAAATTTTGAGTTTCTCAAGCGTTTCTTATTTCCAAACTGCCATATCTCGCGAACGGATTGACCAATCCGCAAAATTTCTGTTGTATCTGAAAGTAGAAACTCGCCCGGTTACAACGGTATGCGTAGTTTTCCCCTAGGCCGTTCCAGTTATTTGTTTCGAGCATCAGAACTGCGAAAATTTTGAGTTTCTCAAGCGTTTCTTACATCCAAACTGCCATATCTCGCGAACGGATTGACCGATCCGCAAAATTTCTGTTGCATCTGAAAGTAGAAACACGCCCGATTACAACGGTTTGCGTACTTCTCCCCTAGGCCGTTCTAGTCATTCGTTTCGAGCATCAGAACTGCGAAAATTTTGAGTTTCTCAAGCGTTTCTTACTTCCAAATTGCCATATCTCGCGAACGGATCGACCAATCCGCAACATTTCTGTTGCATCTGAAAGTAGAAACTCGCCCGATTACATCGGTATACGTACTTTTCCCCTAGGCCGTTCTAGTTATTCGTTTCGAGCATCAGAACTGCGAAAATTTTGAGTTTCTCAAGCGTTTCTTACCTCCAAACTGCCACATCTCGCAAACGGATTGACCAATCCGCAAAATTTCTGTTGTATCTGAAAGTAGAAACTCGCCCGATTACAACGGTATGTGTAGTTTTCCCCTAGGCCGTTCCAGTTATTTGTTTCGAGCATCAGAACTGCGAAAATTTTGAGTTTCTCAAGCGTTTCATACCTCCAAACTGCCATATCTCGCGAACGCATTGACCAATCCGCAAAATTACTTTTGCATTTGAAAGTAGAAGCTCGCCCGATTACATCGGTATACGTACTTTTCCCCTAGGCCGTTCTAGTTATTCGTTTCGAGCATCAGAACTGCGAAAATTTTGAGTTTCTCAAGCGTTTCTTACCTCCAAACTGCCACATCTCGCAAACGGATTGACCAATCCGCAAAATTTCTGTTGTATCTGAAAGTAGAAACTCGCCCGATTACAACGGTATGTGTAGTTTTCCCCTAGGCCGTTCCAGTTATTTGTTTCGAGCATCAGAACTGCGAAAATTTTGAGTTTCTCAAGCGTTTCATACCTCCAAACTGCCATATCTCGCGAACGCATTGACCAATCCGCAAAATTTCTGTTGCATTTGAAAGTAGAAACTCGCCCGATTACAACGGTATGCGCACTTTTCCCCTGGGCCGTTCTAGTTATTCGTTTTGAGCATCAGAACTGCGAAAATTTTGAGTTTCTCAAGCGTTTCTTATCTCCAAACTGCCATATCTCGCGAACGGATTGACCAATCCGCAAAATTTCTGTTGCATCTGAAAGTAGAAACTCGCCCGATTACAACGGTAGGTGTACTTTTCCCCTAGGCCGTTCTAGTTATTCGTTTCGAGAATTAGAACGGTGAAAATTTTGAGTTTCTCAAGCGTTTCTTATCTCCAAACTGCCATATCTCGCGAACGGATTGACCAATCCGCAAAATTTCTGTTGCATCTGAAAGTAGAAACTCGCCCGATTACAACGGTATGAGTACTTTTCCCCTAGGCCGTTCTAGTCATTCGTTTCGAGCATCAGAACTGCGAAAATTTTGAGTTTCTCAAGCGTTTCTTACTTCCAAATTGCCATATCTCGCGAACGGATCGACCAATCCGCAACATTTCTGTTGCATCTGAAAGTAGAAACTCGCCCGATTACATCGGTATACGTACTTTTCCCCTAGGCCGTTCTAGTTATTCGTTTCGAGCATCAGAACTGCGAAAATTTTGAGTTTCTCAAGCGTTTCTTACCTCCAAACTGCCATATCTCGCGAACGCATTGACCAATCCGCAAAATTTCTTTTGCATTTGAAAGTAGAAACTCGCCCGATTACAACGGTATGCGCACTTTTCCCCTGGGCCGTTCTAGTTATGCGTTTTGAGCATCAGAACTGCGAAAATTTTGAGTTCCTAAAGCGTTTCTTACATCCAAACGGCCATATCTCGCGAACGGATTGACCGATCCGCAAAATTTCCGTTGCATCTGAAAGTAGAAACTCGCCCGATTACAACGGTATGAGTACTTTTCCCCTAGGCCGTTCTAGTTATTCGTTTCGAGCATCAGAACTGCGAAAATTTTGAGTTTCTCAAGCGTTTCTTACCTCCAAACTGCCACATCTCGCGAACGGATTGACCAATCCGCAAAATTTCTGTTGCATCTGAAAGTAGAAACTCGCCCGATTACAGAGGTATCTGTAGTTTTCCCCTAGGCCGTTCCAGTTATTCGTTTCGAGCATCAGAACTGCGAAAATTTTGAGTTTCTCAAGCATTTCATATCTCCAAACTGCCATATCTCGCGAACGGATTGACCAATCCGCAAAATTTCTGTTGCATCTGAAAGTAGAAACTCGCCCGATTACAACGGAATGCGTACTTTTCCCCCAGGCCGTTCTAGTTATTCGTTTCGAGAATCAGAACGGTGAAAATTTTGAGATTCTCAAGCGTTTCTTATCTCCAAACTGCCATATCTCGCGAACGGATTGACCAATCCGCAAAATTTCTGTTGCATCTGAAAGTAGAAACTCGCCCGATTACAACGGTAGGTGTAGTTTTCCCCTAGGCCGTTCCAGTTATTCGTTTCGAGCATCAGAACGGCGAAAATTTTGAGTTTCTCAAGCATTTCTTATCTCCAAACTGCCATATCTCGCGAACGGATTGACCAATCCGCAAAATTTCTGTTGCATCTGAAAGTAGAAACTCGCCCGATTACAAAGGTATGCGTACTTTTCCCCTAGGCCGTTCTAGTTACTCGTTTCGAGCATCAGAACTGCGAAAATTTTGAGTTTCTCAAGCGTTTCTTATTTCCAAACTGCCATATCTCGCGAACGGATTGACCAATCCGCAAAATTTCTGTTGTATCTGAAAGTAGAAACTCGCCCGGTTACAACGGTATGCGTAGTTTTCCCCTAGGCCGTTCCAGTTATTTGTTTCGAGCATCAGAACTGCGAAAATGTTGAGTTTCTCAAGCGTTTCTTACATCCAAACTGCCATATCTCGCGAACGGATTGACCGATCCGCAAAATTTCTGTTGCATCTGAAAGTAGAAACTCGCCCGATCACAACGGTATGTGTATTTTTCCCCTAGGCCGTTCTAGTTATTCGTTTCGAGCATCAGAACTGCGAAAATTTTGAGTTTCTCAAGCGTTTCTTACCTCCAAACTGCCATATCTCTCGAACGGATTGACCAATCCGCAAAATTTCTGTAGCATCTGAAAGTAGAAACTCGCCCGATTACAACGGTAAGCGTACTTTTCCCCTAGGCCGTTCTAGTTACTCGTTTCGAGCATCAGAACTGCGAAAATTTTGAGTTTCTCAAGCGTTTCTTATCTCCAAACTGCCATATCTCGCGAACGGATTGACCGATCCGCAAAATTTCTGTTGCATCTGAAAGTAGAAACACGCCCGATTACAACGGTATGCGCACTTTTCCCCTAGGCCGTTCTAGTTATTCGTTTCGAGCATCAGAACTGCGAAAATTTTGAGTTTCTCAAGCGTTTCTTACCTCCAAACTGCCACATCTCGCAAACGGATTGTACAATCCGCAAAATTTCTGTTGCATCTGAAAGTAGAAACTCGCCCGATTACAACGGTAGGTGTAGTTTTCCCCTAGGCCGTTCCAGTTATTCGTTTCGAGCATCAGAACGGCGAAAATTTTGAGTTTCTCAAGCATTTCTTATCTCCAAACTGCCATATCTCGCGAACGGATTGACCAATCCGCAAAATTTCTGTTGCATCTGAAAGTAGAAACTCGCCCGATTACAACGGTAGGTGTAGTTTTCCCCTAGGCCGTTCTAGTTATTCGTTTCGAGCATCAGAACTGCGAAAATTTTGAGTTTCTCAAGCGTTTCTTATTTCCAAACTGCCATATCTCGCGAGCGGATTGACCAATCCGCAAAATTTCTGTTGTATCTGAAAGTAGAAACTCGCCCGGTTACAACGGTATGCGTAGTTTTCACCTAGGCCGTTCCAGTTATTCGTTTCGAGCATCAGAACGGCGAAAATTTTGAGTTTCTCAAGCATTTCATATCTCCAAACTGCCATATCTCGCGAACGGATTGACCAATCCGCAAAATTTCTGTTGCATCTGAAAGTAGAGACTCGCCCGATTACAACGGTATGTGTAGTTTTCCCCTAGGCCGTTCCAGTTATTCGTTTCGAGCATCAGAACTGCGAAAATTTTGAGTTTCTCAAGCGTTTCTTATTTCCAAACTGCCATATCTCGCGAACGGATTGACCAATCCGCAAAATTTCTGTTGTATCTGAAAGTAGAAACTCGCCCGGTTACAACGGTATGCGTAGTTTTCACCTAGGCCGTCCCAGTTATTCGTTTCGAGCATCAGAACGGCGAAAATTTTGAGTTTCTCAAGCATTTCACATCTCCAAACTGCCATATCTCGCGAACGGATTGACCAATCCGCAAAATTTCTGTTGCATCTGAAAGTAGAAACTCGCCCGATTACAACGGAATGCGTACTTTTCCCCTAGGCCGTTCTAGTTATTCGTTTCGAGAATCAGAACGGTGAAAATTTTGAGATTCTCAAGCGTTTCTTATCTCCAAACTGCCATATCTCGCGAACGGATTGACCAATCCGCAAAATTTCTGTTGCATCTGAAAGTAGAAACTCGCCCGATTACAACGGTAGGTGTAGTTTTCCCCTAGGCCGTTCCAGTTATTCGTTTTGAGCATCAGAACGGCGAAAATTTTGAGTTTCTCAAGCATTTCTTATCTCCAAACTGCCATATCTCACGAACGGATTGACCAATCCGCAAAATTTCTGTTGCATCTGAAAGTAGAAACTCGCCCGATTACAAAGGTATGCGTACTTTTCCCCTAGGCCGTTCTAGTTACTCGTTTCGAGCATCAGAACTGCGAAAATTTTGAGTTTCTCAAGCGTTTCTTATTTCCAAACTGCCATATCTCGCGAACGGATTGACCAATCCGCAAAATTTCTGTTGTATCTGAAAGTAGAAACTCGCCCGCTTACAACGGTATGCGTAGTTTTCCCCTAGGCCGTTCCAGTTATTTGTTTCGAGCATCAGAACTGCGAAAATGTTGAGTTTCTCAAGCGTTTCTTACATCCAAACTGCCATATCTCGCGAACGGATTGACCGATCCGCAAAATTTCTGTTGCATCTGAAAGTAGAAACTCGCCCGATCACAACGGTATGTGTATTTTTCCCCTAGGCCGTTCTAGTTATTCGTTTCGAGCATCAGAACTGCGAAAATTTTGAGTTTCTCAAGCGTTTTTTACCTCCAAACTGCCATATCTCGCGAACGGATTGACCAATCCGCAAAATTTCTGTTGCATCTGAAAGTAGAAACTCGCCCGATTACAACGGTAAGCGTACTTTTCCCCTAGGCCGTTCTAGTTACTCGTTTCGAGCATCAGAACTGCGAAAATTTTGAGTTTCTCAAGCGTTTCTTATCTCCAAACTGCCATATCTCGCGAACGGATTGACCGATCCGCAAAATTTCTGTTGCATCTGAAAGTAAAAACACGCCCGATTACAACGGTATGCGCACTTTTCCCCTAGGCCGTTCTAGTTATTCGTTTCGAGCATCAGAACTGCGAAAATTTTGAGTTTCTCAAGCGTTTCTTATCTCCAAACTGCCATATCTCGCGAACGGATTGACCGATCCGCAAAATTTCTGTTGCATCTGAAAGTAAAAACACGCCCGATTACAACGGTATGCGCACTTTTCCCCTAGGCCGTTCTAGTTATTCGTTTCGAGCATCAGAACTGCGAAAATTTTGAGTTTCTCAAGCGTTTCTTACCTCCAAACTGCCACATCTCGCAAACGGATTGTACAATCCGCAAAATTTCTGTTGCATCTGAAAGTAGAAACTCGCCCGATTACAACGGTAGGTGTAGTTTTCCCTTAGGCCGTTCCAGTTATTCGTTTCGAGCATCAGAACGGCGAAAATTTTGAGTTTCTCAAGCATTTCTTATCTCCAAACTGCCATATCTCGCGAACGGATTGACCAATCCGCAAAATTTCTGTTGCATCTGAAAGTAGAAACTCGCCCGATTACAACGGTAGGTGTAGTTTTCCCCTAGGCCGTTCTAGTTATTCGTTTCGAGCATCAGAACTGCGAAAATTTTGAGATTCTCAAGCGTTTCTTATCTCCAAACTGCCATATCTCGCGAACGGATTGACCAATCCGCAAAATTTCTGTTGCATCTGAAAGTAGAAACTCGCCCGCTTACAACGGTATGCGTAGTTTTCCCCTAGGCCGTTCCAGTTATTTGTTTCGAGCATCAGAACTGCGAAAATGTTGAGTTTCTCAAGCGTTTCTTACATCCAAACTGCCATATCTCGCGAACGGATTGACCGATCCGCAAAATTTCTGTTGCATCTGAAAGTAGAAACTCGCCCGATCACAACGGTATGTGTATTTTTCCCCTAGGCCGTTCTAGTTATTCGTTTCGAGCATCAGAACTGCGAAAATTTTGAGTTTCTCAAGCGTTTTTTACCTCCAAACTGCCATATCTCGCGAACGGATTGACCAATCCGCAAAATTTCTGTTGCATCTGAAAGTAGAAACTCGCCCGATTACAACGGTAAGCGTACTTTTCCCCTAGGCCGTTCTAGTTACTCGTTTCGAGCATCAGAACTGCGAAAATTTTGAGTTTCTCAAGCGTTTCTTATCTCCAAACTGCCATATCTCGCGAACGGATTGACCGATCCGCAAAATTTCTGTTGCATCTGAAAGTAAAAACACGCCCGATTACAACGGTATGCGCACTTTTCCCCTAGGCCGTTCTAGTTATTCGTTTCGAGCATCAGAACTGCGAAAATTTTGAGTTTCTCAAGCGTTTCTTATCTCCAAACTGCCATATCTCGCGAACGGATTGACCGATCCGCAAAATTTCTGTTGCATCTGAAAGTAAAAACACGCCCGATTACAACGGTATGCGCACTTTTCCCCTAGGCCGTTCTAGTTATTCGTTTCGAGCATCAGAACTGCGAAAATTTTGAGTTTCTCAAGCGTTTCTTACCTCCAAACTGCCACATCTCGCAAACGGATTGTACAATCCGCAAAATTTCTGTTGCATCTGAAAGTAGAAACTCGCCCGATTACAACGGTAGGTGTAGTTTTCCCTTAGGCCGTTCCAGTTATTCGTTTCGAGCATCAGAACGGCGAAAATTTTGAGTTTCTCAAGCATTTCTTATCTCCAAACTGCCATATCTCGCGAACGGATTGACCAATCCGCAAAATTTCTGTTGCATCTGAAAGTAGAAACTCGCCCGATTACAACGGTAGGTGTAGTTTTCCCCTAGGCCGTTCTAGTTATTCGTTTCGAGCATCAGAACTGCGAAAATTTTGAGATTCTCAAGCGTTTCTTATCTCCAAACTGCCATATCTCGCGAACGGATTGACCAATCCGCAAAATTTCTGTTGCATCTGAAAGTAGAAACTCGCCCGATTACAACGGTATGTGTAGTTTTCCCCTAGGCCGTTCCAGTTATTCGTTTCGAGCATCAGAACGGCGAAAATTTTGAGTTTCTCAAGCATTTCTCATCTCCAAACTGCCATATCTCGCGAACGGATTGACCAATCCGCAAAATTTCTGTTGCATCTGAAAGTAGAAACTCGCCCGTTTACAACGGTATGCGTACTTTTCCCCTAGGCCGTTCTAGTTACTCGTTTCGAGCATCAGAACTGCGAAAATTTTGAGTTTCTCAAGCGTTTCTTATTTCCAAACTGCCATATCTCGCGAGCGGATTGACCAATCCGCAAAATTTCTGTTGTATCTGAAAGTAGAAACTCGCCCGGTTACAACGGTATGCGTAGTTTTCACCTAGGCCGTTCCAGTTATTCGTTTCGAGCATCAGAACGGCGAAAATTTTGAGTTTCTCAAGCATTTCATATCTCCAAACTGCCATATCTCGCGAACGGATTGACCAATCCGCAAAATTTCTGTTGCATCTGAAAGTAGAAACTCGCCCGTTTACAACGGTATGCGTACTTTTCCCCTAGGCCGTTCTAGTTACTCGTTTCGAGCATCAGAACGGCGAAAATTTTGAGTTTCTCAAGCATTTCTTATCTCCAAACTGCCATATCTCGCGAACGGATTGACCAATCTGCAAAATTTCTGTTGCATCTGAAAGTAGAAACTCGCCCGATTACAAAGGTATGCGTACTTTTCCCCTTGGCCGTTCTAGTTACTCGTTTCGAGCATCAGAACTGCGAAAATTTTGAGTTTCTCAAGCGTTTCTTATTTCCAAACTGCCATATCTCGCGAACGGATTGACCGATCCGCAAAATTTCTGTTGCATCTGAAAGTAGAAACTCGCCCGATTACAACGGTATGCGCACTTTTCCCCTAGGCCGATCTAGTTATTCGTCTCGAGCATCAGAACTGCGAAAATTTTGAGTTTCTCAAGCGTTTCTTATATCCAAACTGCCATATCTCGCGAACGGATTGATCAATCCGCAAAATTTCTGTTGCATCTGAAAGTAGAAACTCGCCCGATTACAACGGTATGCGTACTTCTCCCCTAGGCCGTTCTAGTCATTCGTTTCGAGCATCAGAACTGCGAAAATTTTGAGTTTCTCAAGCGTTTCTTACTTCCAAATTGCCATATCTCGCGAACGGATCGACCAATCCGCAACATTTCTGTTGCATCTGAAAGTAGAAACTCGCCCGATTACATCGGTATGCGTACTTTTCCCCTAGGCCGTTCTAGTTATTCGTTTCGAGCATCAGAACTGCGCAAATCTTGTGTTTCTCAAGCGTTTCTTACCTCCAAACTGCCATATATCGCGAACGGATTGACCAATCCGCAAAATTTCTGTTGCATCTGAAAGCAGAAACTCGCCCGATTACAACGGTATGCGTACTTTTCCCCTAGGCCGTTCTAGTTATTCGTTTCGAGAATCAGAACGGTGAAAATTTTGAGATTCTCAAGCGTTTCTTATCTCCAAACTGCCATATCTTGCGAACGGATTGACCAATCCGCAAAATTTCTGTTGCATCTGAAAGTAGAAACTCGCCCGATTACAACGGTAGGTGTAGTTTTCCCCTAGGCCGTTCCAGTTATTCGTTTCGAGCATCAGAACGGCGAAAATTTTGAGTTTCTCAAGCATTTCTTATCTCCAAACTGCCATATCTCGCGAACGGATTGACCAATCCGCAAAATTTCTGTTGCATCTGAAAGTAGAAACTCGCTCGATTACAACGGTATGCGTACTTTTCCCCTAGGACGTTCTAGTTATTCGTTTCGAGCATCAGAACTGCGAAAATTTTGAGTTTCTCAAGCGTTTCTTACCTCCAAACTGCCACATCTCGCAAACGGATTGTACAATCCGCAAAATTTCTGTTGTATCTGAAAGTAGAAACTCGCCCGATTACAACGGTATGCGTAGTTTTCCCCTAGGCCGTTCCAGTTATTTGTTTCGAGCATCAGAACTGCGAAAATTTTGAGTTTCTCAAGCGTTTCTTACATCCAAACTGCCATATCTCGCGAACGGATTGATCAATCCGCAAAATTTCTGTTGCATCTGAAAGTAGAAACTCGCCCGATTTCAACGGTACGCGTACTTCTCCCCTAGGCCGTTCTAGTCATTCGTTTCGAGCATCAGAACGGCGAAAATTTTGAGTTTCTCAAGCGTTTCTTACTTCCAAATTGCCATATCTCGCGAACGGATCGACCAATCCACAACATATCTGTTGCATCTGAAAGTAGAAACTCGCCCGATTACATCGGTATACGTACTTTTCCCCTAGGCCGTTCTAGTTATTCGTTTCGAGCATCAGAACTGCGAAAATTTTGAGTTTCTCAAGCGTTTCTTACCTCCAAACTGCCACATCTCGCAAACGGATTGACCAATCCGCAAAATTTTTGTTGTATCTGAAAGTAGAAACTCGCCCGATTACAACGGTATGTGTAGTTTTCCCCTAGGCCGTTCCAGTTATTTGTTTCGAGCATCAGAACTGCGAAAATTTTGAGTTTCTCAAGCGTTTCATACCTCCAAACTGCCATATCTCGCGAACGCATTGACCAATCCGCAAAATTTCTGTTGCATTTGAAAGTAGAAACTCGCCCGATTACAACGGTATGCGCACTTTTCCCCTGGGCCGTTCTAGTTATTCGTTTTGAGCATCAGAACTGCGAAAATTTTGAGTTCCTAAAGCGTTTCTTACATCCAAACGGCCATATCTCGCGAACGGATTGACCAATCCGAAAAATTTCCGTTGCATCTGAAAGTAGAAACTCGCCCGATTACAACGGTATGCGCACTTTTCCCCTAGGCCGATCTAGTTATTCGTCTCGAGCATCAGAACTGCGAAAATTTTGAGTTTCTCAAGCGTTTCTTATATCCAAACTGCCATATCTCGCGAACGGATTGATCAATCCGCAAAATTTCTGTTGCATCTGAAAGTAGAAACTCGCCCGATTACAACGGTATGCGTACTTCTCCCCTAGGCCGTTCTAGTCATTCGTTTCGAGCATCAGAACTGCGAAAATTTTGAGTTTCTCAAGCGTTTCTTACCTCCAAACTGCCATATATCGCGAACGGATTGACCAATCCGCAAAATTTCTGTTGCATCTGAAAGCAGAAACTCGCCCGATTACAACGGTATGCGTACTTTTCCCCTAGGCCGTTCTAGTTATTCGTTTCGAGAATCAGAACGGTGAAAATTTTGAGATTCTCAAGCGTTTCTTATCTCCAAACTGCCATATCTCGCGAACGGATTGACCAATCCGCAAAATTTCTGTTGCATCTGAAAGTAGAAACTCGCCCGATTACAACGGTAGGTGTAGTTTTCCCCTAGGCCGTTCCAGTTATTCGTTTCGAGCATCAGAACGGCGAAAATTTTGAGTTTCTCAAGCATTTCTTATCTCCAAACTGCCATATCTCGCGAACGGATTGACCAATCCGCAAAATTTCTGTTGCATCTGAAAGTAGAAACTCGCTCGATTACAACGGTATGCGTACTTTTCCCCTAGGCCGTTCTAGTTACTCGTTTCGAGCATCAGAACTGCGAAAATTTTGAGTTTCTCAAGCGTTTCTTATTTCCAAACTGCCATATCTCGCGAACGGATTGACCAATCCGCAAAATTTCTGTTGCATCTGAAAGTAGAAACTCGCCCGATTACAACGGTATGCGTACTTCTCCCCTAGGCCGTTCTAGTTACTCGTTTCGAGCATCAGAACTGCGAAAATTTTGAGTTTCTCAAGCGTTTCTTACATCCAAACTGCCATATCTCGCGAACGGATTGACCGATCCGCAAAATTTCTGTTGCATCTGAAAGTAGAAACACGCCCGATTACAACGGTATGCGCACTTTTCCCCTAGGACGTTCTAGTTATTCGTTTCGAGCATCAGAACTGCGAAAATTTTGAGTTTCTCAAGCGTTTCTTACCTCCAAACTGCCACATCTCGCAAACGGATTGTACAATCCGCAAAATTTCTGTTGTATCTGAAAGTAGAAACTCGCCCGATTACAACGGTATGCGTAGTTTTCCCCTAGGCCGTTCCAGTTATTTGTTTCGAGCATCAGAACTGCGAAAATTTTGAGTTTCTCAAGCGTTTCTTACATCCAAACTGCCATATCTCGCGAACGGATTGATCAATCCGCAAAATTTCTGTTGCATCTGAAAGTAGAAACTCGCCCGATTACAACGGTATGCGTACTTCTCCCCTAGGCCGTTCTAGTAATTCGTTTCGAGCATCAGAACTGCGAAAATTTTGAGTTTCTCAAGCGTTTCTTACTTCCAAATTGCCATATCTCGCGAACGGATCGACCAATCCACAACATTTCTGTTGCATCTGAAAGTAGAAACTCGCCCGATTACATCGGTATACGTACTTTTCCCCTAGGCCGTTCTAGTTATTCGTTTCGAGCATCAGAACTGCGAAAATTTTGAGTTTTTCAAGCGTTTCTTACCTCCAAACTGCCACATCTCGCAAACGGATTGACCAATCCGCAAAATTTCTGTTGTATCTGAAAGTAGAAACTCGCCCGATTACAACGGTATGTGTAGTTTTCCCCTAGGCCGTTCCAGTTATTTGTTTCGAGCATCAGAACTGCGAAAATTTTGAGTTTCTCAAGCGTTTCATACCTCCAAACTGCCATATCTCGCGAACGCATTGACCAATCCGCAAAATTTCTGTTGCATTTGAAAGTAGAAACTCGCCCGATTACAACGGTATGCGCACTTTTCCCCTGGGCCGTTCTAGTTATTCGTTTTGAGCATCAGAACTGCGAAAATTTTGAGTTCCTAAAGCGTTTCTTACATCCAAACGGCCATATCTCGCGAACGGATTGACCAATCCGCAAAATTTCCGTTGCATCTGAAAGTAGAAACTCGCCCGATTACAACGGTATGTGTAGTTTTCCCCTAGGCCGTTCTAGTTACTCGTTTCGAGCATCAGAACTGCGAAAATTTTGAGTTTCTCAAGCGTTTCTTATCTCCAAACTGCCATATCTCGCGAACGGATTGACCAATCCGCATAATTTCTGTTGCATCTGAAAGTAGAAACTCGCCCGATTACAACGGTATGCGTACTTCTCCCCTAGGACGTTCTAGTCATTCGTTTCGAGCATCAGAACTGCGAAAATTTTGAGTTTCTCAAGCGTTTCTTATCTCCAAACTGCCATATCTAGCGAACGGATTGATCAATCCGCAAAATTTCTGTTGCATCTGAAAGTAGAAACTCGCCCGATTACAACGGTATGCGTACTTCTCCCCTAGGACGTTCTAGTCATTCGTTTCGAGCATCAGAACTGCGAAAATTTTGAGTTTCTCAAGCGTTTCTTACTTCCAAATTGCCATATCTCGCGAACGGATCGACCAATCCGCAACATTTCTGTTGCATCTGAAAGTAGAAACTCGCCCGATTACATCGGTATGCGTACTTTCCCCCTAGGCCGTTCTAGTTATTCGTTTCGAGCATCAGAACTGCGCAAATCTTGTGTTTCTCAAGCGTTTCTTACCTCCAAACTGCCATATATCGCGAACGGATTGACCAATCCGCAAAATTTCTGTTGCATCTGAAAGCAGAAACTCGCCCGATTACAACGGTATGCGTACTTTTCCCCTAGGCCGTTCTAGTTATTCGTTTCGAGAATCAGAACGGTGAAAATTTTGAGATTCTCAAGCGTTTCTTATCTCCAAACTGCCATATCTCGCGAACGGATTGACCAATCCGCAAAATTTCTGTTGCATCTGAAAGTAGAAACTCGCCCGAATACAACGGTAGGTGTAGTTTTCCCCTAGGCCGTTCCAGTTATTCGTTTCGAGCATCAGAACGGCGAAAATTTTGAGTTTCTCAAGCATTTCTTATCTCCAAACTGCCATATCTCGCGAACGGATTGACCAATCCGCAAAATTTCTGTTGCATCTGAAAGTAGAAACTCGCTCGATTACAACGGTATGCGTACTTTTCCCCTAGGCCGTTCTAGTTACTCGTTTCGAGCATCAGAACTGCGAAAATTTTGAGTTTCTCAAGCGTTTCTTATTTCCAAACTGCCATATCTCGCGAACGGATTGACCAATCCGCAAAATTTCTGTTGTATCTGAAAGTAGAAACTCGCCCGGTTACAACGGTATGCGTTGTTTTCCCCTAGGCCGTTCCAGTTATTTGTTTCGAGCATCAGAACTGCGAAAATTTTGAGTTTCTCAAGCGTTTCTTACATCCAAACTGCCATATCTCGCGAACGGATTGACCGATCCGCAAAATTTCTGTTGCATCTGAAAGTAGAAACACGCCCGATTACAACGGTATGCGCACTTTTCCCCTAGGACGTTCTAGTTATTCGTTTCGAGTATCAGAACAGCGAAAATTTTGAGTTTCTCAAGCGTTTCTTACCTCCAAACTGCCACATCTCGCAAACGGATTGTACAATCCGCAAAATTTCTGTTGTATCTGAAAGTAGAAACTCGCCCGATTACAACGGTATGCGTACTTCTCCCCTAGGCCGTTCTAGTCATTCGTTTCGAGCATCAGAACTGCGAAAATTTTGAGTTTCTCAAGCGTTTCTTACATCCAAACTGCCATATCTCGCGAACGGATTGACCGATCCGCAAAATTTCTGTTGCATCTGAAAGTAGAAACTCGCCCGATTACATCGGTATGCGTACTTTTCCCCTAGGCCGTTCTAGTTATTCGTTTCGAGCATCAGAACTGCGCAAATCTTGTGTTTCTCAAGCGTTTCTTACCTCCAAACTGCCATATATCGCGAACGGATTGACCAATCCGCAAAATTTCTGTTGCATCTGAAAGCAGAAACTCGCCCGATTACAACGGTATGCGTACTTTTCCCCTAGGCCGTTCTAGTTATTCGTTTGGAGAATCAGAACGGTGAAAATTTTGAGATTCTCAAGCGTTTCTTATCTCCAAACTGCCATATCTCGCGAACGGATTGACCAATCCGCAAAATTTCTGTTGCATCTGAAAGTAGAAACTCGCCCGATTACAACGGTATGCGTACTTCTCCCCTAGGACGTTCTAGTCATTCGTTTCGAGCATCAGAACTGCGAAAATTTTGAGTTTCTCAAGCGTTTCTTACTTCCAAATTGCCATATCTCGCGAACGGATCGACCAATCCGCAACATTTCTGTTGCATCTGAAAGTAGAAACTCGCCCGATTACATCGGTATGCGTACTTTTCCCCTAGGCCGTTCTAGTTATTCGTTTCGAGCATCAGAACTGCGCAAATCTTGTGTTTCTCAAGCGTTTCTTACCTCCAAACTGCCATATATCGCGAACGGATTGACCAATCCGCAAAATTTCTGTTGCATCTGAAAGCAGAAACTCGCCCGATTACAACGGTATGCGTACTTTTCCCCTAGGCCGTTCTAGTTATTCGTTTCGAGAATCAGAACGGTGAAAATTTTGAGATTCTCAAGCGTTTCTTATCTCCAAACTGCCATATCTCGCGAACGGATTGACCAATCCGCAAAATTTCTGTTGCATCTGAAAGTAGAAACTCGCCCGAATACAACGGTAGGTGTAGTTTTCCCCTAGGCCGTCCCAGTTATTCGTTTCGAGCATCAGAACGGCGAAAATTTTGAGTTTCTCAAGCATTTCTTATCTCCAAACTGCCATATCTCGCGAACGGATTGACCAATCCGCAAAATTTCTGTTGCATCTGAAAGTAGAAACTCGCTCGATTACAACGGTATGCGTACTTTTCCCCTAGGCCGTTCTAGTTACTCGTTTCGAGCATCAGAACTGCGAAAATTTTGAGTTTCTCAAGCGTTTCTTATTTCCAAACTGCCATATCTCGCGAACGGATTGACCAATCCGCAAAATTTCTGTTGTATCTGAAAGTAGAAACTCGCCCGGTTACAACGGTATGCGTTGTTTTCCCCTAGGCCGTTCCAGTTATTTGTTTCGAGCATCAGAACTGCGAAAATTTTGAGTTTCTCAAGCGTTTCTTACATCCAAACTGCCATATCTCGCGAACGGATTGACCGATCCGCAAAATTTCTGTTGCATCTGAAAGTAGAAACACGCCCGATTACAACGGTATGCGCACTTTTCCCCTAGGACGTTCTAGTTATTCGTTTCGAGTATCAGAACAGCGAAAATTTTGAGTTTCTCAAGCGTTTCTTACCTCCAAACTGCCACATCTCGCAAACGGATTGTACAATCCGCAAAATTTCTGTTGTATCTGAAAGTAGAAACTCGCCCGATTACAACGGTATGTGTAGTTTTCCCCTAGGCCGTTCTAGTTACTCGTTTCGAGCATCAGAACTGCGAAAATTTTGAGTTTCTCAAGCGTTTCTTATCTCCAAACTGCCATATCTCGCGAACGGATTGACCAATCCGCATAATTTCTGTTGCATCTGAAAGTAGAAACTCGCCCGATTACAACGGTATGCGTACTTCTCCCCTAGGACGTTCTAGTCATTCGTTTCGAGCATCAGAACTGCGAAAATTTTGAGTTTCTCAAGCGTTTCTTATCTCCAAACTGCCATATCTAGCGAAC
Source organism: Ptiloglossa arizonensis (assembly GCF_051014685.1). NCBI lineage: Eukaryota > Metazoa > Arthropoda > Insecta > Hymenoptera > Colletidae > Ptiloglossa > Ptiloglossa arizonensis. The sequence continues at coordinate 255,558 of NW_027478907.1, read as the reverse complement.
GGATTGATCAATCCGCAAAATTTCTGTTGCATCTGAAAGTAGAAACTCGCCCGATTACAACGGTATGCGTACTTCTCCCCTAGGCCGTTCTAGTCATTCGTTTCGAGCATCAGAACTGCGAAAATTTTGAGTTTCTCAAGCGTTTCTTACATCCAAACTGCCATATCTCGCGAACGGATTGACCGATCCGCAAAATTTCTGTTGCATCTGAAAGTAGAAACTCGCCCGATTACATCGGTATGCGTACTTTTCCCCTAGGCCGTTCTAGTTATTCGTTTCGAGCATCAGAACTGCGCAAATCTTGTGTTTCTCAAGCGTTTCTTACCTCCAAACTGCCATATATCGCGAACGGATTGACCAATCCGCAAAATTTCTGTTGCATCTGAAAGCAGAAACTCGCCCGATTACAACGGTATGCGTACTTTTCCCCTAGGCCGTTCTAGTTATTCGTTTCGAGAATCAGAACGGTGAAAATTTTGAGATTCTCAAGCGTTTCTTATCTCCAAACTGCCATATCTCGCGAACGGATTGACCAATCCGCAAAATTTCTGTTGCATCTGAAAGTAGAAACTCGCCCGATTACAACGGTATGCGTACTTTTCCCCTAGGCCGTTCTAGTTACTCGTTTCGAGCATCAGAACTGCGAAAATTTTGAGTTTCTCAAGCGTTTCTTACTTCCAAATTGCCATATCTCGCGAACGGATCGACCAATCCGCAACATTTCTGTTGCATCTGAAAGCAGAAACTCGCCCGATTACAACGGTATGCGTACTTTTCCCCTAGGCCGTTCTAGTTACTCGTTTCGAGCATCAGAACTGCGAAAATTTTGAGTTTCTCAAGCGTTTCTTATCTCCAAACTGCCATATCTCGCGAACGGATTGACCAATCCGCATAATTTCTGTTGCATCTGAAAGTAGAAACTCGCCCGATTACAACGGTATGCGTACTTCTCCACCTAGGACGTTCTAGTCATTCGTTTCGAGCATCAGAACTGCGAAAATTTTGAGTTTCTCAAGCGTTTCTTATCTCCAAACTGCCATATCTAGCGAACGGATTGATCAATCCGCAAAATTTCTGTTGCATCTGAAAGTAGAAACTCGCCCGATTACAACGGTATGCGTACTTCTCCCCTAGGCCGTTCTAGTCATTCGTTTCGAGCATCAGAACTGCGAAAATTTTGAGTTTCTCAAGCGTTTCTTACATCCAAACTGCCATATCTCGCGAACGGATTGATCAATCCGCAAAATTTCTGTTGCATCTGAAAGTAGAAACTCGCCCGATTACAACGGTATGCGTACTTCTCCCCTAGGCCGTTCTAGTCATTCGTTTCGAGCATCAGAACTGCGAAAATTTTGAGTTTCTCAAGCGTTTCTTACATCCAAACTGCCATATATCGCGAACGGATTGACCAATCCGCAAAATTTCTGTTGCATCTGAAAGCAGAAACTCGCCCGATTACAACGGTATGCGTACTTTTCCCCTAGGCCGTTCTAGTTATTCGTTTCGAGAATCAGAACGGTGAAAATTTTGAGATTCTCAAGCGTTTCTTATCTCCAAACTGCCATATCTCGCGAACGGATTGACCAATCCGCAAAATTTCTGTTGCATCTGAAAGTAGAAACTCGCCCGATTACAACGGTATGCGTACTTCTCCCCTAGGCCGTTCTAGTCATTCGTTTCGAGCATCAGAACTGCGAAAATTTTGAGTTTCTCAAGCGTTTCATACCTCCAAACTGCCATATCTCGCGAACGCATTGACCAATCCGCAAAATTTCTGTTGCATTTGAAAGTAGAAACTCGCCCGATTACAACGGTATGCGCACTTTTCCCCTGGGCCGTTCTAGTTATTCGTTTTGAGCATCAGAACTGCGAAAATTTTGAGTTCCTAAAGCGTTTCTTACATCCAAACGGCCATATCTCGCGAACGGATTGACCAATCCGCAAAATTTCCGTTGCATCTGAAAGTAGAAACTCGCCCGATTACAACGGTATGTGTAGTTTTCCCCTAGGCCGTTCTAGTTACTCGTTTCGAGCATCAGAACTGCGAAAATTTTGAGTTTCTCAAGCGTTTCTTATCTCCAAACTGCCATATCTCGCGAACGGATTGACCAATCCGCATAATTTCTGTTGCATCTGAAAGTAGAAACTCGCCCGATTACAACGGTATGCGTACTTCTCCCCTAGGACGTTCTAGTCATTCGTTTCGAGCATCAGAACTGCGAAAATTTTGAGTTTCTCAAGCGTTTCTTATCTCCAAACTGCCATATCTAGCGAACGGATTGATCAATCCGCAAAATTTCTGTTGCATCTGAAAGTAGAAACTCGCCCGATTACAACGGTATGCGTACTTCTCCCCTAGGCCGTTCTAGTCATTCGTTTCGAGCATCAGAACTGCGAAAATTTTGAGTTTCTCAAGCGTTTCTTACTTCCAAATTGCCATATCTCGCGAACGGATCGACCAATCCGCAACATTTCTGTTGCATCTGAAAGTAGAAACTCGCCCGATTACATCGGTATGCGTACTTTTCCCCTAGGCCGTTCTAGTTATTCGTTTCGAGCATCAGAACTGCGCAAATCTTGTGTTTCTCAAGCGTTTCTTACCTCCAAACTGCCATATATCGCGAACGGATTGACCAATCCGCAAAATTTCTGTTGCATCTGAAAGCAGAAACTCGCCCGATTACAACGGTATGCGTACTTTTCCCCTAGGCCGTTCTAGTTATTCGTTTCGAGAATCAGAACGGTGAAAATTTTGAGATTCTCAAGCGTTTCTTATCTCCAAACTGCCATATCTCGCGAACGGATTGACCAATCCGCAAAATTTCTGTTGCATCTGAAAGTAGAAACTCGCCTGATTACAACGGTAGGTGTAGTTTTCCCCTAGGCCGTTCCAGTTATTCGTTTCGAGCATCAGAACGGCGAAAATTTTGAGTTTCTCAAGCATTTCTTATCTCCAAACTGCCATATCTCTCGAACGGATTGACCAATCCGCAAAATTTCTGTTGCATCTGAAAGTAGAAACTCGCTCGATTACAACGGTATGCGTACTTTTCCCCTAGGCCGTTCTAGTTACTCGTTTCGAGCATCAGAACTGCGAAAATTTTGAGTTTCTCAAGCGTTTCTTATTTCCAAACTGCCATATCTCGCGAACGGATTGACCAATCCGCAAAATTTCTGTTGCATCTGAAAGTAGAAACTCGCCCGATTACAACGGTATGTGTAGTTTTCCCCTAGGCCGTTCTAGTTACTCGTTTCGAGCATCAGAACTGCGAAAATTTTGAGTTTCTCAAGCGTTTCTTATCTCCAAACTGCCATATCTCGCGAACGGATTGACCAATCCGCATAATTTCTGTTGCATCTGAAAGTAGAAACTCGCCCGATTACAACGGTATGCGTACTTCTCCACCTAGGACGTTCTAGTCATTCGTTTCGAGCATCAGAACTGCGAAAATTTTGAGTTTCTCAAGCGTTTCTTATCTCCAAACTGCCATATCTAGCGAACGGATTGATCAATCCGCAAAATTTCTTTTGCATCTGAAAGTAGAAACTCGCCCGATTACAGCGGTATCTGTAGATTTCCCCTAGGCCGTTCCAGTTATTCGTTTCGAGCATCAGAACTGCGAAAATTTTTAGTTTCTCAAGCGTTTCTTACCTCCAAACTGCCACATCTCGCAAACGGATTGACCAATCCGCAAAATTTCCGTTGCATCTGAAAGTAGAAACTCGCCCGATTACAACGGTATGTGTAGTTTTCCCCTAGGCCGTTCTAGTTACTCGTTTCGAGCATCAGAACTGCGAAAATTTTTAGTTTCTCAAGCGTTTCTTATCTCCAAACTGCCATATCTCGCGAACGGATCGACCATTCCGCAACATTTCTGTTGCATCTGAAAGTAGAAACTCGCCCGATTACATCGGTATACGTACTTTTCCCCTAGGCCGTTCTAGTTATTCGTTTCGAGCATCAGAACTGCGAAAATTTTGAGTTTCTCAAGCGTTTCTTACCTCCAAACTGCCACATCTCGCAAACGGTTTGACCAATCCGCAAAATTTCTGTTGTATCTGAAAGTAGAAACACGCCCGATTACAACGGTATGTGTAGTTTTCCCCTAGGCCGTTCCAGTTATTTGTTTCGAGCATCAGAACTGCGAAAATTTTGAGTTTCTCAAGCGTTTCATACCTCCAAACTGCCATATCTCGCGAACGCATTGACCAATCCGCAAAATTTCTGTTGCACTTGAAAGTAGAAACTCGCCCGATTACAACGGTATGCGCACTTTTCCCCTGGGCCGTTCTAGTTATTCGTTTTGAGCATCAGAACTGCGAAAATTTTGAGTTCCTAAAGCGTTTCTTACATCCAAACGGCCATATCTCGCGAACGGATTGACCAATCCGCAAGATTTCCGTTGCATCTGAAAGTAGAAACTCGCCCGATTACAACGGTATGTGTAGTTTTCCCCTAGGCCGTTCTAGTTACTCGTTTCGAGCATCAGAACTGCGAAAATTTTGAGTTTCTCAAGCGTTTCTTATCTCCAAACTGCCATATCTCGCGAACGGATTGACCAATCCGCATAATTTCTGTTGCATCTGAAAGTAGAAACCCGCCCGATTACAACGGTATGCGTACTTCTCCCCTAGGCCGTTCTAGTTACTCGTTTCGAGCATCAGAACTGCGAAAATTTTGAGTTTCTCAAGCGTTTCTTATCTCCAAACTGCCATATCTAGCGAACGGATTGATCAATCCGCAAAATTTCTGTTGCATCTGAAAGTAGAAACTCGCCCGATTACAACGGTATGCGCACTTTTCCCCTAGGCCGTTCTAGTTATTCGTTTCGAGCATCAGAACGGCGAAAATTTTGAGTTTCTCAAGCGTTTCTTACATCCAAACTGCCATATCTCGCGAACGGATTGACTAATCCGCAAAATTTCTGTTGCATCTGAAAGTAGAAACTCGCCCGATTACAATGGTAAGCGTACTTTTCCCCTAGGCCGTTCTAGTTATTCGTTTCGAGCATCAGAACTGCGAAAATTTTGAGTTTCTCAAGCGTTTCTTATATCCAAACTGCCATATCTCGCGAACGGATTGATCAATCCGCAAAATTTCTGTTGCATCTGAAAGTAGAAACTCGTCCGATTACAACGGTAAGCGTACTTTTCCCCTGGGCCGTTCTAGTTATTCGTGTCGAGCATCAGAACTGCGAAAATTTTGAGTTTCTCAAGCGTTTCGTACATCCAAACTGCCATATCTCGCGAACGGATTGATCAATCCGCAAAATTTCTGTTGCATCTGAAAGTAGAAACTCGCCCCATTACAACGGTATGCGTTCTTCTCGCCTAGGCCGTTCTAGTCATTCGTTTCGAGCATCAGAACTGCGAAAATTTTGAGTTTCTCAAGCGTTTCTTATTTGCAAACTGCCATATCTAGCGAACGGATTGACCAATCCGCAAAATTTCTGCTGCATCTGAAAGTAGAAACTCGCCCGATTACAACGGTAGGTGTAGTTTTCCCCTAGGCCGTTCTAGTTATTCGTTTCGAGCATCAGAACTGCGAAAATTTTGAGTTTCTCAAGCGTTTCTTACCTCCAAACTGTCACATCTCGCGAACGGATTGACCAATCCGCAAAATTTCTGTTGCATCTGAAAGTAGAAACTCGCCCGATTACAACGGTATCTGTAGTTTTCCCCTAGGCCGTTCCAGGTATTCGTTTCGAGCATCAGAACTGCGAAAATTTTGAGTTTCTCAAGCGTTTCTTATATCCAAACTGCCATATCTCGCGAACGGATTGATCAATCCGCAAAATTTCTGTTGCATCTGAAAGTAGAAACTCGCCCGATTACAACGGTATGCGCACTTTTCCCCTAGGCCGTTCTAGTTATTCGTGTCGAGCATCAGAACTGCGAAAATTTTGAGTTTCTCAAGCGTTTCTTACCTCCAAACTTCCATATCTCGCGAACGGATTGACCAATCCTCAAAATTTCTGTTGCATCTGAAAGTAGAAACTCGCCGGATTACAACGGTATGCGCACTTTTCCCCTAGGCCGTTCTAGTTATTCGTTTCGAGCATCAGAACTGCGCAAATCTTGAGTTTCTCAAGCGTTTCTTACCTCCAAACTGCCATATATCGCGAACGGATTGACCAATCCGCAAAATTTCTGTTGCATCTGAAAGTAGAAACTCGCCCGATTACAACGGTATCTGTAGTTTTCCCCTAGGCCGTTCCAGGTATTCGTTTCGAGCATCAGAACTGCGAAAATTTTGAGTTTCTCAAGCATTTCTTATATCCAAACTGCCATATCTCGCGAACGGATTTATCAATCCGCAAAATTTCTGTTGCATCTGAAAGTAGAAACTCGCCCGATTACAACGGTATGCGTACTTTTCCCCTAGGCCGTTCTAGTTACTCGTTTCAAGCATCAGAACTGCGAAAATTTTGAGTTTCTCAAGCGTTTCTTACATCCAAACTGCCATATCTCGCGAACGGATTGACCAATCCTCAAAATTTCTGTTGCATCTGAAAGTAGAAACTCGCCCGATTACAACTGTATGCGTACTTTTCCCCTAGGCCGTTCTAGTTATTCGTTTCGAGCATCAGAACGGCGAAAATTTTGAGTTTCTCAAGCGTTTCTTACCTCCAAACTGCCATATCTCGCGAACACATTGACCAATCCGCAAAATTTCTGTTGTATCTGAAAGTAGAAACTCGCCCGATTACAACGGTATGTGTAGTTTTCCCCTAGGCCGTTCCAGTTATTTGTTTCGAGCATCAGAACTGCGAAAATTTTGAGTTTCTCAAGCGTTTCTTACATCCAAACTGCCATATCTCGCGAACGGATTGACCGATCCGCAAAATTTCTGTTGCATCTGAAAGTAGAAACTCGCCCGATTACCACGGTGTGCGCACTTTTCCCCTAGGCCGTTCTAGTTATTCGTCTCGAACATCAGAACTGCGCAAATTTTGAGTATCTCAAGCGTTTCTTACCTCCAAACTGCCATATCGCGCGATCGGATTGACCAATCCGCAAAATTTCTGTTGCATATGAAAGTAGAAACTCGCCCGATTACAACGGTATGCGTACTCTTCCCCTAGGCTGTTCTAGTTATTCGTTTCGAGCATCAGAACGGCGAAAATTTTGAGTTTCTCAAGCGTTTCTTACCTCCGAACTGCCATATCTCGCGAACGGATTGACTAATCCGCATAATTTCTGTTGCATCTGAAACTAGAAACTCGCCCGATTACAACGGTATGCATACTTTTCCCCTAGGCCGTTCTAGTTATTCGTTTCGAGCATCAGAACTGCGAAAATTTTGAGTTTCTCAAGCGTTTCTTACCTCCAAACTGCCATATCTCGCGAACGGATTGATCAATCCGCAAAATTTCTGTTGCATCTGAAAGTAGAAACTCGCCCTATTAGAACGGTATGCGTTCTTCTCCCCTAGGCCGTTCCAGTCATTCGTGTCGAGCATCAGAACTGCGAAAATTTTGAGTTTCTCAAGCGTTTCTTACCTCCAAACTGCCACATCTCGCGAACGGATTGACCAATCCGCAAAATTTCTGTTGCATATGAAAGTAGAAACTCGCCCGATTACAGCAGTATCTGTAGTTTTCCCCTAAGCCGTTCCAGTTATTCGTTTCGAGCATCAGAACGGCGAAAATTTTGAGTTTCTCAAGCATTTCTTATCTCCAAACTGCCATATCTCGCGAACGGATTGACCAATCCGCAAAATTTCTGTTGTATCTGAAAGTAGAAACTCGCCCGATTACAACGGTATGCGTACTTTTCCCCTAGGCCGTTCTAGTTACTCGTTTCGAGCATCAGAACTGCGAAAATTTTGAGTTTCTCAAGCGTTTCTTATTTCTAAACTGCCATATCTAGCGAACGGATTGACTAATCCGCAAAATTTCTGTTGCATCTGAAAGTAGAAACTCGCCCGATTACAACGGTATGCGTACTTTTCCCCTAGGCCGTTCTAGTTATTCGTTTCGAGCAACAGAACTGCGAAAATTTTGAGTTTCTCAAGCGTTTCTTATATCCAAACTGCCATATCTCGCGAACGGATTGATCAATCCGCAAAATTTCTGTTGCATCTGAAAGTAGAAACTCGCCCCATTACAACGGTATGCGTTCTTCTCCCCTAGGCCGTTCTAGTCATTCGTTTCGAGCATCAGAACTGCGAAAATTTTGAGTTTCTCAAGCGTTTCTTATTTCCAAACTGCCATATCTAGCGAACGGATTGATCAATCCGCAAAATTTCTGTTGCATCTGAAAGTAGAAACTCGCCCGATTACAACTGTATGCGTACTTTTCCCCTAGGCCGTTCTAGTTATTCGTTTCGAGCATCAGAACGGCGAAAATTTTGAGTTTCTCAAGCGTTTCTTACCTCCAAACTGCCATATCTCGCGAACAGATTGACCAATCCGCAAAATTTCTGTTGTATCTGAAAGTAGAAACTCGCCCGATTACAACGGTATGTGTAGTTTTCCCCTAGGCCGTTCCAGTTATTTGTTTCGAGCATCAGAACTGCGAAAATTTTGAGTTTCTCAAGCGTTTCTTACATCCAAACTGCCATATCTCGCGAACGGATTGACCGATCCGCAAAATTTCTGTTGCATCTGAAAGTAGAAACTCGCCCGATTACCACGGTGTGCGCACTTTTCCCCTAGGCCGTTCTAGTTATTCGTCTCGAACATCAGAACTGCGCAAATTTTGAGTATCTCAAGCGTTTCTTACCTCCAAACTGCCATATCGCGCGATCGGATTGACCAATCCGCAAAATTTCTGTTGCATATGAAAGTAGAAACTCGCCCGATTACAACGGTATGCGTACTCTTCCCCTAGGCTGTTCTAGTTATTCGTTTCGAGCATCAGAACGGCGAAAATTTTGAGTTTCTCAAGCGTTTCTTACCTCCGAACTGCCATATCTCGCGAACGGATTGACTAATCCGCATAATTTCTGTTGCATCTGAAACTAGAAACTCGCCCGATTACAACGGTATGCATACTTTTCCCCTAGGCCGTTCTAGTTATTCGTTTCGAGCATCAGAACTGCGAAAATTTTGAGTTTCTCAAGCGTTTCTTACCTCCAAACTGCCATATCTCGCGAACGGATTGATCAATCCGCAAAATTTCTGTTGCATCTGAAAGTAGAAACTCGCCCTATTAGAACGGTATGCGTTCTTCTCCCCTAGGCCGTTCTAGTCATTCGTTTCGAGCATCAGAACAGCGAAAATTTTGAGTTTCTCAAGCGTTTCTTATTTCTAAACTGCCATATCTAGCGAACGGATTGATCAATCCGCAAAATTTCTGTTGCATCTGAAAGTAGAAACTCGCCCGATTACAACGGTATTCGCACTTTTCCCCTGGGCCGTTCTAGTTATTCGTTTCGAGCATAAAACTGCGAAAATTTTGTGTTTCTCAAGCGTTTCTTACCTCCAAACTGCCATATCTCGCGAACGGATTGACCAATCCGCAAAATTTCTGTTGCATCTGAAAGTAGAAACTCGCCCTATTACAACGGTAGGTGTAGTTTTCCCCTAGGTCGTTCTAGTTATTCGTTTCGAGCATCAGAACTGCGAAAATTTTGAGTTTCTCAAGCGTTTCTTACTTCCAAACTGCCATATCTCTCGAACGGATTGACCAATCCGCAAAATTTCTGTTGCATCTGAAAGTAGAAACTCGCCCCATTACAACGGTATGCGTCCTTCTCGCCTAGGCTGTTCCAGTCATTCGTGTCGAGCATCAGAACGGCGAAAATTTTGAGTTTCTCAAGCATTTCTTATCTCCAAACTGCCATATCTCGCGAACGGATTGACCAATCCGCAAAATTTCTGTTGTATCTGAAAGTAGAAACTCGCCCGATTACAACGGTATGCGCACTTTTCCCCTAGGCCGTTCTAGTTATTCGTTTCGAGCATCAGAACGGCGAAAATTTTGAGTTTCTCAAGCGTTTCTTACCTCCAAACTGCCATATCTCGCGAACGGATTGACTAATCCGCAAAATTTCTGTTGCATCTGAAAGTAGAAACTCGCCCGATTACAACGGTATGCGTACTTTTCCCCTAGGCCGTTCTAGTTATTCGTTTCGAGCAACAGAACTGCGAAAATTTTGAGTTTCTCAAGCGTTTCGTACATCCAAACTGCCATATCTCGCGAACGGATTGATCAATCCGCAAAATTTCTGTTGCATCTGAAAGTAGAAACTCGCCCCATTACAACGGTATGCGTTCTTCTCCCCTAGGCCGTTCTAGTCATTCGTTTCGAGCATCAGAACTGCGAAAATTTTGAGTTTCTCAAGCGTTTCTTATTTCCAAACTGCCATATCTAGCGAACGGATTGATCAATCCGCAAAATTTCTGTTGCATCTGAAAGTAGAAACTCGCCCGATTACAACTGTATGCGTACTTTTCCCCTAGGCCGTTCTAGTTATTCGTTTCGAGCATCAGAACGGCGAAAATTTTGAGTTTCTCAAGCGTTTCTTACCTCCAAACTGCCATATCTCGCGAACAGATTGACCAATCCGCAAAATTTCTGTTGTATCTGAAAGTAGAAACTCGCCCGATTACAACGGTATGTGTAGTTTTCCCCTAGGCCGTTCCAGTTATTTGTTTCGAGCATCAGAACTGCGAAAATTTTGAGTTTCTCAAGCGTTTCTTACATCCAAACTGCCATATCTCGCGAACGGATTGACCGATCCGCAAAATTTCTGTTGCATCTGAAAGTAGAAACTCGCCCGATTACCACGGTGTGCGCACTTTTCCCCTAGGCCGTTCTAGTTATTCGTCTCGAACATCAGAACTGCGCAAATTTTGAGTATCTCAAGCGTTTCTTACCTCCAAACTGCCATATCGCGCGATCGGATTGACCAATCCGCAAAATTTCTGTTGCATATGAAAGTAGAAACTCGCCCGATTACAACGGTATGCGTACTCTTCCCCTAGGCTGTTCTAGTTATTCGTTTCGAGCATCAGAACGGCGAAAATTTTGAGTTTCTCAAGCGTTTCTTACCTCCGAACTGCCATATCTCGCGAACGGATTGACTAATCCGCATAATTTCTGTTGCATCTGAAAGTAGAAACTCGCCCGATTACAACGGTATGCATACTTTTCCCCTAGGCCGTTCTAGTTATTCGTTTCGAGCATCAGAACTGCGAAAATTTTGAGTTTCTCAAGCGTTTCTTACCTCCAAACTGCCATATCTCGCGAACGGATTGATCAATCCGCAAAATTTCTGTTGCATCTGAAAGTAGAAACTCGCCCCATTAGAACGGTATGCGTTCTTCTCCCCTAGGCCGTTCTAGTCATTCGTTTCGAGCATCAGAACAGCGAAAATTTTGAGTTTCTCAAGTGTTTCTTATTTCTAAACTGCCATATCTAGCGAACGGATTGATCAATCCGCAAAATTTCTGTTGCATCTGAAAGTAGAAACTCGCCCGATTACAACGGTATTCGCACTTTTCCCCTGGGCCGTTCTAGTTATTCGTTTCGAGCATAAAACTGCGAAAATTTTGAGTTTCTCAAGCGTTTCTTACCTCCAAACTGCCATATCTCGCGAACGGATTGACCAATCCGCAAAATTTCTGTTGCATCTGAAAGTAGAAACTCGCCCTATTACAACGGTAGGTGTAGTTTTCCCCTAGGTCGTTCTAGTTATTCGTTTCGAGCATCAGAACTGCGAAAATTTTGAGTTTCTCAAGCGTTTCTTACTTCCAAACTGCCATATCTCTCGAACGGATTGACCAATCCGCAAAATTTCTGTTGCATCTGAAAGTAGAAACTCGCCCCATTACAACGGTATGCGTTCTTCTCGCCTAGGCCGTTCCAGTCATTCGTGTCGATCATCAGAACTGCGAAAATTTTGAGTTTCTCAAGCGTTTCTTACCTCCAAACTGCCATATCTCGCGAACGGATTGACCAATCCTCAAAATTTCTGTTGCATCTGAAAGTAGAAACTCGCCGGATTACAACGGTATGCGCACTTTTCCCCTAGGCCGTTCTAGTTATTCGTTTCGAGCATCAGAACTGCGCAAATCTTGAGTTTCTCAAGCGCTTCTTACCTCCAAACTGCCATATATCGCGAACGGATTGACCAATCCGCAAAATTTCTGTTGCATCTGAAAGCAGAAACTCGCCCGATTACAACGGTATGCGTACTTTTCCCCTAGGCCGTTCTAGTTATTCGTTTCGAGCATCAGAACGGTGAAAATTTTGAGATTCTCAAGCGTTTCTTATCTCCAAACTGCCACATCTCGCGAACGGATTGACCAATCCTCAAAATTTCTGTTGCATCTGAAAGTAGAAACTCGCCCGATTACAACGGTAGGTGTAGTTTTCCCCTAGGCCGTTCTAGTTATTCGTTTCGAGCATCAGAACTGCGAAAATTTTGAGTTACTCAAGCGTTTCTTACCTCCAAACTGCCACATCTCGCGAACGGATTGACCAATCCGCAAAATTTCTGTTGCATCTGAAAGTAGAAACTCGCCCGATTACAGCGGTATCTGTAGTTTTCCCCTAGGCCGTTCCAGTTATTCGTTTCGAGCATCAGAACGGCGAAAATTTTGAGTTTCTCAAGCATTTCTTATCTCCAAACTGCCATATCTCGCGAACGGATTGACCAATCCGCAAAATTTCTGTTGCATCTGAAAGTAGAAACTCGCCCGATTACAACGGTATGCGTACTTTTTCCCTAGGCCGTTCTAGTTACTCGTTTCGATCATCAGAACTGCGCAAATCTTGAGTTTCTCAAGCGTTTCTTACATCCAAACTGCCATATATCGCGAACGGATTGACCAATCCGCAAAATTTCTGTTGCAGCTGAAAGCAGAAACTCGCCCGATTACAACGGTATGCGCACTTTTCCCCTAGGCCGTTCTAGTTATTCGTTTCGAGCATCAGAACGGTGAAAATTTTGAGATTCTCAAGCGTTTCATATCTCCAAACTGCCATATCTCGCGAACGGATTGACCAATCCGCAAAATTTCTGTTGCATCTGAAAGTAGAAACTCGCCCGATTACAACGGTAGGTGTAGTTTTCCCCTAGGCCGTTCTAGTTATTCGTTTCGAGCATCAGAACTGCGAAAATTTTGAGTTACTCAAGCGTTTCTTACCTCCAAGCTGCCACATCTCGCGAACGGATTGGCCAATCCGCAAAATTTCTGTTGCATCTGAAAGTAGAAACTCGCCCGATTACAGCGGTATCTGTAGTTTTCCCCTAGGCCGTACAAGTTATTCGTTTCGAGCATCAGAACGGCGAAAATTTTGAGTTTCTCAAGCATTTCTTATCTCCAAACTGCCATATCTCGCGAACGGATTGACCAATCCGCAAAATTTCTGTTGCATCTGAAAGTAGAAACTCGCCCGATTACATCGGTATGCGTACTTTTCCCCTAGGCCGTTCTAGTTACTCGTTTCGAGCATCAGAACTGCGAAAATTTTGAGTTTCTCAAGCGTTCCTTATCTCCAAACTGCCATGTCTCGCGAACGGATTGATCAATCAGCAAAATTTCTGTTGCATCTGAAAGTAGAAACTCGCACAATTACAACGGTATGCGCACTTTCCCCCTAGGCCGTTCTAGTTATTCGTGTCGAGCATCAGAACTGCGAAAATTTTGAGTTTCTCAAGCGTTTCTCACCTCCAAACTGCCATATCTCGCGAACGGATTGACCAATCCGCAAAATTTCTGTTGCATCTGAAAGTAGAAACTCGCCCGATTACGACGCTGTGTGTAGTTTTCCCCTAGGTCGTTCTAGTGATTCGTTTCCAGCATCAGAACTGCGAAAATTTTGAGTTTCTCAAGCGTTTCTTACTTCCAAACTGCCATACCTCTCGAACGGATTGACCAATCCGCAAAATTTCTGTTGCATCTGAAAGTAGAAACTCGCCCGATTACAACGGTATGCGTTCTTCTCCCCTAGGCCGTTCAAGTCATTCGTTTCGAGCATCAGAACTGCGAAAATTTTGAGTTTCTCAAGCGTTTCTTACCTCCAAACTGCCATATCTCGCGAACGTATTGACCAATCCGCAAAATTTCTGTTGCATCTGAAAGTAGAAACTCGCCCGATTACAACGGTATGCGCACTTTTCCCCTAGGCCGTTCTAGTTCTTCGTTTCGAGCATCAGAACTGCAAAAATCTTGAGTTTCTCAAGCGTTTCTTACCTCCAAACTGCCACATCTCGCAAACGGATTGACCAATCCGCAAAATTTCTGTTGTATCTGAAAGTAGAAACTCGCCCGATTACAACGGTATATGTAGTTTTCCCCTAGGCCGTTCCAGTTATTTGTTTCGAGCATCAGAACTGCGAAAATTTTGAGTTTCTCAAGCGTTTCTTACATCCAAACTGCCATATCTCGCGAACGGATTGACCGATCCGCAAAATTTCTGTTGCATCTGAAAGCAGAAACTCGCCCGATTATAACGGTATGCGCACTTTTCCCCTAGGCCTTTCTAGTTATTCGTTTCGAGCATCAGAACTGCGCAAATCTTGAGTTTCTCAAGCGTTTCTTACATCCAAACTGCCATATATCGCGAACGGATTGACCAATCCGCAAAATTTCTGTTGCATCTGAAAGCAGAAAATCGCCCGATTACAACGGTATGCGCACTTTTCCCCTAGGCCGTTCTAGTTATTCGTTTCGAGCATCAGAACGGTGAAAATTTTGAGATTCTCAAGCGTTTCATATCTCCAAACTGCCATATCTCGCGAACGGATTGACCAATCCGCAAAATTTCTGTTGCATCTGAAAGTAGAAACTCGCCCGATTACAACGGTAGGTGTAGTTTTCCCCTAGGCCGTTCTAGTTATTCGTTTCGAGCATCAGAACTGCGAAAATTTTGAGTTACTCAAGCGTTTCTTACCTCCAAGCTGCCACATCTCGCGAACGGATTGGCCAATCCGCAAAATTTCTGTTGCATCTGAAAGTAGAAACTCGCCCGATTACAGCGGTATCTGTAGTTTTCCCCTAGGCCGTACAAGTTATTCGTTTCGAGCATCAGAACGGCGAAAATTTTGATTTTCTCAAGCATTTCTTATCTCCAAACTGCCACATCTCGCGAACGGATTGACCAATCCGCAAAATTTCTGTTGCATCTGAAAGTAGAAACTCGCCCGATTACAACGGTATGCGTACTTTTCCCCTAGGCCGTTCTAGTTACTCGTTTCGAGCATCAGAACTGCGAAAATTTTGAGTTTCTCAAGCGTTTCTTACCTCCAAACTGCCACATCTCGCAAACGGATTGACCAATCCGCAAAATTTCTGTTGTATCTGAAAGTAGAAACTCGCCCGATTACAACGGTATATGTAGTTTTCCCCTAGGCCGTTCCAGTTATTTGTTTCGAGCATCAGAACTGCGAAAATTTTGAGTTTCTCAAGCGTTTCTTACATCCAAACTGCCATATCTCGCGAACGGATTGACCGATCCGCAAAATTTCTGTTGCATCTGAAAGCAGAAACTCGCCCGATTATAACGGTATGCGCACTTTTCCCCTAGGCCTTTCTAGTTATTCGTTTCGAGCATCAGAACTGCGCAAATCTTGAGTTTCTCAAGCGTTTCTTACATCCAAACTGCCATATATCGCGAACGGATTGACCAATCCGCAAAATTTCTGTTGCATCTGAAAGCAGAAAATCGCCCGATTACAACGGTATGCGCACTTTTCCCCTAGGCCGTTCTAGTTATTCGTTTCGAGCATCAGAACGGTGAAAATTTTGAGATTCTCAAGCGTTTCATATCTCCAAACTGCCATATCTCGCGAACGGATTGACCAATCCGCAAAATTTCTGTTGCATCTGAAAGTAGAAACTCGCCCGATTACAACGGTAGGTGTAGTTTTCCCCTAGGCCGTTCTAGTTATTCGTTTCGAGCATCAGAACTGCGAAAATTTTGAGTTACTCAAGCGTTTCTTACCTCCAAGCTGCCACATCTCGCGAACGGATTGGCCAATCCGCAAAATTTCTGTTGCATCTGAAAGTAGAAACTCGCCCGATTACAGCGGTATCTGTAGTTTTCCCCTAGGCCGTACAAGTTATTCGTTTCGAGCATCAGAACGGCGAAAATTTTGAGTTTCTCAAGCATTTCTTATCTCCAAACTGCCATATCTCGCGAACGGATTGACCAATCCGCAAAATTTCTGTTGCATCTGAAAGTAGAAACTCGCCCGATTACAACGGTATGCGTACTTTTCCCCTAGGCCGTTCTAGTTACTCGTTTCGAGCATCAGAACTGCGAAAATTTTGAGTTTCTCAAGCGTTTCTTATCTCCAAACTGCCATGTCTCGCGAACGGATTGATCAATCAGCAAAATTTCTGTTGCATCTGAAAGTAGAAACTCGCACAATTACAACGGTATGCGCACTTTCCCCCTAGGCCGTTCTAGTTATTCGTGTCGAGCATCAGAACTGCGAAAATTTTGAGTTTCTCAAGCGTTTCTTACCTCCAAACTGCCATATCTCGCGAACGGATTGACCAATCCGCAAAATTTCTGTTGCATCTGAAAGTAGAAACTCGCCCGATTACGACGGTATGTGTAGTTTTCCCCTAGGTCGTTCTAGTGATTCGTTTCGAGCATCAGAACTGCGAAAATTTTGAGTTTCTCAAGCGTTTCTTACTTCCAAACTGCCATATCTCTCGAACGGATTGACCAATCCGCAAAATTTCTGTTGCATCTGAAAGTAGAAACTCGCCCGATTACAACGGTATGCGTTCTTCTCCCCTAGGCCGTTCAAGTCATTCGTTTCGAGCATCAGAACTGCGAAAATTTTGAGTTTCTCAAGCGTTTCTTACCTCCAAACTGCCATATCTCGCGAACGTATTGACCAATCCGCAAAATTTCTGTTGCATCTGAAAGTAGAAACTCGCCCGATTACAACGGTATGCGCACTTTTCCCCTAGGCCGTTCTAGTTCTTCGTTTCGAGCATCAGAACTGCAAAAATCTTGAGTTTCTCAAGCGTTTCTTACCTCCAAACTGCCACATCTCGCAAACGGATTGACCAATCCGCAAAATTTCTGTTGTATCTGAAAGTAGAAACTCGCCCGATTACAACGGTATATGTAGTTTTCCCCTAGGCCGTTCCAGTTATTTGTTTCGAGCATCAGAACTGCGAAAATTTTGAGTTTCTCAAGCGTTTCTTACTTCCAAACTGCCATATCTCGCGAACGGATTGACCGATCCGCAAAATTTCTGTTGCATCTGAAAGTAGAAACTCGCCCGATTATAACGGTATGCGCACTTTTCCCCTAGGCCGTTCTAGTTATTCGTCTCGAGCATCAGAACTGCGAAAATTTTGAGTTTCTCAAGCGTTTCTTACCTCCAAACTGCCATATCTCGCGAACGTATTGACCAATCCGCAAAATTTCTGTTGCATCTGAAAGTAGAAACTCGCCCGATTACAACGGTATGCGCACTTTTCCCCTAGGCCGTTCTAGTTCTTCGTTTCGAGCATCAGAACTGCAAAAATCTTGAGTTTCTCAAGCGTTTCTTACCTCCAAACTGCCACATCTCGCAAACGGATTGACCAATCCGCAAAATTTCTGTTGTATCTGAAAGTAGAAACTCGCCCGATTACAACGGTATGCGTTCTTCTCCCCTAGGCCGTTCAAGTCATTCGTTTCGAGCATCAGAACTGCGAAAATTTTGAGTTTCTCAAGCGTTTCTTACCTCCAAACTGCCATATCTCGCGAACGGATTGACCAATCCGCAAAATTTCTGTTGCATCTGAAAGTAGAAACTCGCCCGATTACAACGGTATGCGTACTTTTCCCCTAGGCCGTTCTAGTTACTCGTTTCGAGCATCAGAACTGCGAAAATTTTGAGTTTCTCAAGCGTTTCTTATCTCCAAACTGCCATGTCTCGCGAACGGATTGATCAATCAGCAAAATTTCTGTTGCATCTGAAAGTAGAAACTCGCACAATTACAACGGTATGCGCACTTTCCCCCTAGGCCGTTCTAGTTATTCGTGTCGAGCATCAGAACTGCGAAAATTTTGAGTTTCTCAAGCGTTTCTTACCTCCAAACTGCCATATCTCGCGAACGGATTGACCAATCCGCAAAATTTCTGCTGCATCTGAAAGTAGAAACTCGCCCGATTACGACGGTATGTGTAGTTTTCCCCTAGGTCGTTCTAGTGATTCGTTTCGAGCATCAGAACTGCGAAAATTTTGAGTTTCTCAAGCGTTTCTTACTTCCAAACTGCCATATCTCTCGAACGGATTGACCAATCCGCAAAATTTCTGTTGCATCTGAAAGTAGAAACTCGCCCGATTACAACGGTATGCGTTCTTCTCCCCTAGGCCGTTCAAGTCATTCGTTTCGAGCATCAGAACTGCGAAAATTTTGAGTTTCTCAAGCGTTTCTTACCTCCAAACTGCCATATCTCGCGAACGTATTGACCAATCCGCAAAATTTCTGTTGCATCTGAAAGTAGAAACTCGCCCGATTACAACGGTATGCGCACTTTTCCCCTAGGCCGTTCTAGTTCTTCGTTTCGAGCATCAGAACTGCAAAAATCTTGAGTTTCTCAAGCGTTTCTTACCTCCAAACTGCCACATCTCGCAAACGGATTGACCAATCCGCAAAATTTCTGTTGTATCTGAAAGTAGAAACTCGCCCGATTACAACGGTGTATGTAGTTTTCCCCTAGGCCGTTCCAGTTATTTGTTTCGAGCATCAGAACTGCGAAAATTTTGAGTTTCTCAAGCGTTTCTTACTTCCAAACTGCCATATCTCGCGAACGGATTGACCGATCCGCAAAATTTCTGTTGCATCTGAAAGTAGAAACTCGCCCGATTATAACGGTATGCGCACTTTTCCCCTAGGCCGTTCTAGTTATTCGTCTCGAGCATCAGAACTGCGAAAATTTTGAGTTTCTCAAGCGTTTCTTACCTCCAAACTGCCATTTCTCGCGAACGTATTGACCAATCCGCAAAATTTCTGTTGCATCTGAAAGTAGAAACTCGCCCGATTACAACGGTATGCGCACTTTTCCCCTAGGCCGTTCTAGTTCTTCGTTTCGAGCATCAGAACTGCAAAAATCTTGAGTTTCTCAAGCGTTTCTTACCTCCAAACTGCCACATCTCGCAAACGGATTGACCAATCCGCAAAATTTCTGTTGTATCTGAAAGTAGAAACTCGCCCGATTACAACGGTATATGTAGTTTTCCCCTAGGCCGTTCCAGTTATTTGTTTCGAGCATCAGAACTGCTAAAATTTTGAGTTTCTCAAGCGTTTCTTACATACAAACTGCCATATCTCGCGAACGGATTGACCGATCCGCAAAATTTCTGTTGCATCTGAAAGTAGAAACTCGCCCGATTATAACGGTATGCGCACTTTTCCCCTAGGCCGTTCTAGTTATTCGTCTCGAGCATCAGAACTGCGAAAATTTTGAGTTTCTCAAGCGTTTCTTACCTCCAAACTGCCATATCTCGCGAACGTATTGACCAATCCGCAAAATTTCTGTTGCATCTGAAAGTAGAAACTCGCCCGATTACAACGGTATGCGCACTTTTCCCCTAGGCCGTTCTAGTTCTTCGTTTCGAGCATCAGAACTGCAAAAATCTTGAGTTTCTCAAGCGTTTCTTACCTCCAAACTGCCACATCTCGCAAATGGATTGACCAATCCGCAAAATTTCTGTTGTATCTGAAAGTAGAAACTCGCCCGATTACAACGGTATATGTAGTTTTCCCCTAGGCCGTTCCAGTTATTTGTTTCGAGCATCAGAACTGCGAAAATTTTGAGTTTCTCAAGCGTTTCTTACACCCAAACTGCCATATCTCGCGAACGGATTGACCGATCCGCAAAATTTCTGTTGCATTTGAAAGTAGAAACTCGCCCGATTATAACGGTATGCGCACTTTTCCCCTAGGCCGTTCTAGTTATTCGTCTCGAGCATCAGAACTGCGAAAATTTTGAGTTTCTCAAGCGTTTCTTACTTCCAAACTGCCATATCTCTCGAACGGATTGACCAATCCGCAAAATTTCTGTTGCATCTGAAAGTAGAAACTCGCCCGATTACAACGGTATATGTAGTTTTCCCCTAGGCCGTTCCAGTTATTTGTTTCGAGCATCAGAACTGCGAAAATTTTGAGTTTCTCAAGCGTTTCTTACATCCAAACTGCCATATCTCGCGAACGGATTGACCGATCCGCAAAATTTCTGTTGCATCTGAAAGTAGAAACTCGCCCGATTACAACGGTATGCGCACTTTTCCCCTAGGCCGTTCTAGTTATTCGTCTCGAGCATCAGAACTGCGCAAATTTTGAGTATCTCAAGCGTTTCTTACCTCCAAACTGGCATATCTCGCGAACGGATTGACCAATCCGCAAAATTTCTGTTGCATCTGAAAGTAGGAACTCGCCCGATTACAACGGTATGTGTAGTTTTCCCCTAGGCCGTACCAGTTATTTGTTTCGAGCATCAGAACTGCGAAAATTTTGAGTTTCTCAAGCGTTTCTTACATCCAAACTGCCATATCTCGCGAACGGATTGACCGATCCGCAAAATTTCTGTTGCATCTGAAAGTAGAAACTCGCCCGATTACAACGGTATGCGTACTTTTCCCCTAGGCCGTTCTAGTTATTCGTTTCGAGCATCAGAACGGCGAAAATTTTGAGTTTCTCAAGCGTTTCTTACCTCCAAACTGCCATATCTCGCGAACGGATTGACTAATCCGCAAAATTTCTGTTGCATCTGAAAGTAGAAACTCGCCCGATTACAACGGTATGCGCACTTTTCCCCTAGGCCGTTCTAGTTATTCGTCTCGAGCATCAGAACTGCGCAAATTTTGAGTATCTCAAGCGTTTCTTACCTCCAAACTGGCATATCTCGCGAACGGATTGACCAATCCGCAAAATTTCTGTTGCATCTGAAAGTAGGAACTCGCCCGATTACAACGGTATGTGTAGTTTTCCCCTAGGCCGTACCAGTTATTTGTTTCGAGCATCAGAACTGCGAAAATTTTGAGTTTCTCAAGCGTTTCTTACATCCAAACTGCCATATCTCGCGAACGGATTGACCGATCCGCAAAATTTCTGTTGCATCTGAAAGTAGAAACTCGCCCGATTACAACGGTGTGCGCACTTTTCCCCTAGGCCGTTCTAGTTATTCGTCTCGAGCATCAGAACTGCGCAAATTTTGAGTATCTCAAGCGTTTCTTACCTCCAAACTGCCATATCTCGCGAACGGATTGACCAATCCGCAAAATTTCTGTTGCATCTGAAAGTAGAAACTCGCCCGATTACAACGGTATGCGTACTTTTCCCCTAGGCCGTTCTAGTTATTCGTTTCGAGCATCAGAACGGCGAAAATTTTGAGTTTCTCAAGCGTTTCTTACCTCCAAACTGCCATATCTCGCGAACGGATTGACTAATCCGCAAAATTTCTGTTGCATCTGAAAGTAGAAACTCGCCCGATTACAACGGTATGCGTACTTTTCCCCTAGGCCGTTCTAGTTATTCGTTTCGAGCATCAGAACTGCGAAAATTTTGAGTTTCTCAAGCGTTTCTTATATCCAAACTGCCATATCTCGCGAACGGATTGATCAATCCGCAAAATTTCTTTTGCATCTGAAAGTAGAAACTCGCCCGATTACAACGGTAAGCGTACTTTTCCCCTGGGCCGTTCTAGTTATTCGTGTCGAGCATCAGAACTGCGAAAATTTTGAGTTTCTCAAGCGTTTCGTACATCCAAACTGCCATATCTCGCGAACGGATTGATCAATCCGCAAAATTTCTGTTGCAACTGAAAGTAGAAACTCGCCCCATTACAACGGTGTGCGCACTTTTCCCCTAGGCCGTTCTAGTTATTCGTCTCGAGCATCAGAACTGCGCAAATTTTGAGTATCTCAAGCGTTTCTTACCTCCAAACTGCCATATCTCGCGAACGGATTGACCAATCCGAAAAATTTCTGTTGCATCTGAAAGTAGAAACTCGCCCGATTACAACGGTATGCGTACTTTTCCCCTAGGCCGTTCTAGTTATTCGTTTCGAGCATCAGAACGGCGAAAATTTTGAGTTTCTCAAGCGTTTCTTACCTCCAAACTGCCATATCTCGCGAACGGATTGACTAATCCGCAAAATTTCTGTTGCATCTGAAAGTAGAAACTCGCCCGATTACAACGGTATGCGCACTTTTCCCCTAGGCCGTTCTAGTTATTCGTCTCGAGCATCAGAACTGCGAAAATTTTGAGTTTCTCAAGCGTTTCTTACCTCCAAACTGCCATATCTCGCGAACGGATTGACCAATCCGCAAAATTTCTGTTGCATCTGAAAGTAGAAACTCGCCCGATTACAACGGTATGCGTACTTTTCCCCTAGGCCGTTCTAGTTATTCGTTTCGAGCATCAGAACGGCGAAAATTTTGAGTTTCTCAAGCGTTTCTTACCTCCAAACTGCCATATCTCGCGAACGGATTGACTAATCCGCAAAATTTCTGTTGCATCTGAAAGTAGAAACTCGCCCGATTACAACGGTATGCGTACTTTTCCCCTAGGCCGTTCTAGTTATTCGTTTCGAGCATCAGAACTGCGAAAATTTTGAGTTTCTCAAGCGTTTCTTATATCCAAACTGCCATATCTCGCGAACGGATTGATCAATCCGCAAAATTTCTTTTGCATCTGAAAGTAGAAACTCGCCCGATTACAACGGTAAGCGTACTTTTCCCCTGGGCCGTTCTAGTTATTCGTGTCGAGCATCAGAACTGCGAAAATTTTGAGTTTCTCAAGCGTTTCGTACATCCAAACTGCCATATCTCGCGAACGGATTGATCAATCCGCAAAATTTCTGTTGCAACTGAAAGTAGAAACTCGCCCCATTACAACGGTGTGCGCACTTTTCCCCTAGGCCGTTCTAGTTATTCGTCTCGAGCATCAGAACTGCGCAAATTTTGAGTATCTCAAGCGTTTCTTACCTCCAAACTGCCATATCTCGCGAACGGATTGACCAATCCGAAAAATTTCTGTTGCATCTGAAAGTAGAAACTCGCCCGATTACAACGGTATGCGTACTTTTCCCCTAGGCCGTTCTAGTTATTCGTTTCGAGCATCAGAACGGCGAAAATTTTGAGTTTCTCAAGCGTTTCTTACCTCCAAACTGCCATATCTCGCGAACGGATTGACTAATCCGCAAAATTTCTGTTGCATCTGAAAGTAGAAACTCGCCCGATTACAACGGTATGCGTACTTTTCCCCTAGGCCGTTCTAGTTATTCGTGTCGAGCATCAGAACTGCGAAAATTTTGAGTTTCTCAAGCGTTTCTTACCTCCAAACTGTCATATCTCGCGAACGGATTGACCAATCCGCAAAATTTCTGTTGCATCTGAAAGTAGAAACTCGCCCGATTACAACGGTAGGTGTAGTTTTCCCCTAGGCCGTTCTAGTTATTCGTTTCGAGCATCAGAACTGCGAAAATTTTGAGTTTCTCAAGCGTTTCTTACCTCCAAACTGCCATATCTCGCGAACGGATTGACCAATCCGCAAAATTTCTGTTGCATCTGAAAGTAGAAACTCGCCCGATTACAGCGGTATGCGTACTTTTCCCCTAGGCCGTTCTAGTTATTCGTTTCGAGCATCAGAACGGCGAAAATTTTGAGTTTCTCAAGCGTTTCTTACCTCCAAACTGCCATATCTCGCGAACGGATTGACTAATCCGCAAAATTTCTGTTGCATCTGAAAGTAGAAACTCGCCCGATTACAACGGTATGCGTACTTTTCCCCTAGGCCGTTCTAGTTATTCGTTTCGAGCATCAGAACTGCGAAAATTTTGAGTTTCTCAAGCGTTTCTTATATCCAAACTGCCATATCTCGCGAACGGATTGATCAATCCGCAAAATTTCTTTTGCATCTGAAAGTAGAAACTCGCCCGATTACAACGGTAAGCGTACTTTTCCCCTGGGCCGTTCTAGTTATTCGTGTCGAGCATCAGAACTGCGAAAATTTTGAGTTTCTCAAGCGTTTCGTACATCCAAACTGCCATATCTCGCGAACGGATTGATCAATCCGCAAAATTTCTGTTGCAACTGAAAGTAGAAACTCGCCCCATTACAACGGTGTGCGCACTTTTCCCCTAGGCCGATCTAGTTATTCGTCTCGAGCATCAGAACTGCGCAAATTTTGAGTATCTCAAGCGTTTCTTACCTCCAAACTGCCATATCTCGAAAACGGATTGACTAATCCGCAAAATTTCTGTTGCATCTGAAAGTAGAAACTCGCTCGATTACAACGGTATGCGTACTTTTCCCCTAGGCCGTTCTAGTTATTCGTTTCGAGCATCAGAACTGCGAAAATTTTGAGTTTCTCAAGCGTTTCTTATATCCAAACTGCCATATCTCGCGAACGGATTGATCAATCCGCAAAATTTCTGTTGCATCTGAAAGTAGAAACTCGCCCGATTACAACGGTATGCGTTCTTCTCCCCTAGGCCGTTCAAGTCATTCGTTTCGAGCATCAGAACTGCGAAAATTTTGAGTTTCTCAAGCGTTTCTTACCTCCAAACTGCCATATCTCGCGAACGTATTGACCAATCCGCAAAATTTCTGTTGCATCTGAAAGTAGAAACTCGCCCGATTACAACGGTATGCGCACTTTTCCCCTAGGCCGTTCTAGTTCTTCGTTTCGAGCATCAGAACTGCAAAAATCTTGAGTTTCTCAAGCGTTTCTTACCTCCAAACTGCCACATCTCGCAAACGGATTGACCAATCCGCAAAATTTCTGTTGTATCTGAAAGTAGAAACTCGCCCGATTACAACGGTATATGTAGTTTTCCCCTAGGCCGTTCCAGTTATTTGTTTCGAGCATCAGAACTGCGAAAATTTTGAGTTTCTCAAGCGTTTCTTACATCCAAACTGCCATATCTCGCGAACGGATTGACCGATCCGCAAAATTTCTGTTGCATCTGAAAGCAGAAACTCGCCCGATTATAACGGTATGCGCACTTTTCCCCTAGGCCTTTCTAGTTATTCGTTTCGAGCATCAGAACTGCGCGAATCTTGAGTTTCTCAAGCGTTTCTTACATCCAAACTGCCATATATCGCGAACGGATTGACCAATCCGCAAAATTTCTGTTGCATCTGAAAGCAGAAAATCGCCCGATTACAACGGTATGCGCACTTTTCCCCTAGGTCGTTCTAGTTATTCGTTTCGAGCATCAGAACGGTGAAAATTTTGAGATTCTCAAGCGTTTCATATCTCCAAACTGCCATATCTCGCGAACGGATTGACCAATCCGCAAAATTTCTGTTGCATCTGAAAGTAGAAACTCGCCCGATTACAACGGTAGGTGTAGTTTTCCCCTAGGCCGTTCTAGTTATTCGTTTCGAGCATCAGAACTGCGAAAATTTTGAGTTACTCAAGCGTTTCTTACCTCCAAGCTGCCACATCTCGCGAACGGATTGGCCAATCCGCAAAATTTCTGTTGCATCTGAAAGTAGAAACTCGCCCGATTACAGCGGTATCTGTAGTTTTCCCCTAGGCCGTACAAGTTATTCGTTTCGAGCATCAGAACGGCGAAAATTTTGAGTTTCTCAAGCGTTTCTTACCTCCAAACTGCCATATCTCGCGAACGGATTGACTAATCCGCAAAATTTCTGTTGCATCTGAAAGTAGAAACTCGCCCGATTACAACGGTATGCGTACTTTTCCCCTAGGCCGTTCTAGTTATTCGTTTCGAGCATCAGAACTGCGAAAATTTTGAGTTTCTCAAGCGTTTCTTATATCCAAACTGCCATATCTCGCGAACGGATTGATCAATCCGCAAAATTTCTTTTGCATCTGAAAGTAGAAACTCGCCCGATTACAACGGTAAGCGTACTTTTCCCCTGGGCCGTTCTAGTTATTCGTGTCGAGCATCAGAACTGCGAAAATTTTGAGTTTCTCAAGCGTTTCGTACATCCAAACTGCCATATCTCGCGAACGGATTGATCAATCCGCAAAATTTCTGTTGCAACTGAAAGTAGAAACTCGCCCCATTACAACGGTGTGCGCACTTTTCCCCTAGGCCGATCTAGTTATTCGTCTCGAGCATCAGAACTGCGCAAATTTTGAGTATCTCAAGCGTTTCTTACCTCCAAACTGCCATATCTCGAAAACGGATTGACTAATCCGCAAAATTTCTGTTGCATCTGAAAGTAGAAACTCGCCCGATTACAACGGTATGCGTACTTTTCCCCTAGGCCGTTCTAGTTATTCGTTTCGAGCATCAGAACTGCGAAAATTTTGAGTTTCTCAAGCGTTTCTTATATCCAAACTGCCATATCTCGCGAACGGATTGATCAATCCGCAAAATTTCTGTTGCATCTGAAAGTAGAAACTCGCCCGATTACAACGGTATGCGTTCTTCTCCCCTAGGCCGTTCAAGTCATTCGTTTCGAGCATCAGAACTGCGAAAATTTTGAGTTTCTCAAGCGTTTCTTACCTCCAAACTGCCATATCTCGCGAACGTATTGACCAATCCGCAAAATTTCTGTTGCATCTGAAAGTAGAAACTCGCCCGATTACAACGGTATGCGCACTTTTCCCCTAGGCCGTTCTAGTTCTTCGTTTCGAGCATCAGAACTGCAAAAATCTTGAGTTTCTCAAGCGTTTCTTACCTCCAAACTGCCACATCTCGCAAACGGATTGACCAATCCGCAAAATTTCTGTTGTATCTGAAAGTAGAAACTCGCCCGATTACAACGGTATATGTAGTTTTCCCCTAGGCCGTTCCAGTTATTTGTTTCGAGCATCAGAACTGCGAAAATTTTGAGTTTCTCAAGCGTTTCTTACATCCAAACTGCCATATCTCGCGAACGGATTGACCGATCCGCAAAATTTCTGTTGCATCTGAAAGCAGAAACTCGCCCGATTATAACGGTATGCGCACTTTTCCCCTAGGCCTTTCTAGTTATTCGTTTCGAGCATCAGAACTGCGCGAATCTTGAGTTTCTCAAGCGTTTCTTACATCCAAACTGCCATATATCGCGAACGGATTGACCAATCCGCAAAATTTCTGTTGCATCTGAAAGCAGAAAATCGCCCGATTACAACGGTATGCGCACTTTTCCCCTAGGTCGTTCTAGTTATTCGTTTCGAGCATCAGAACGGTGAAAATTTTGAGATTCTCAAGCGTTTCATATCTCCAAACTGCCATATCTCGCGAACGGATTGACCAATCCGCAAAATTTCTGTTGCATCTGAAAGTAGAAACTCGCCCGATTACAACGGTAGGTGTAGTTTTCCCCTAGGCCGTTCTAGTTATTCGTTTCGAGCATCAGAACTGCGAAAATTTTGAGTTACTCAAGCGTTTCTTACCTCCAAGCTGCCACATCTCGCGAACGGATTGGCCAATCCGCAAAATTTCTGTTGCATCTGAAAGTAGAAACTCGCCCGATTACAGCGGTATCTGTAGTTTTCCCCTAGGCCGTACAAGTTATTCGTTTCGAGCATCAGAACGGCGAAAATTTTGAGTTTCTCAAGCATTTCTTATCTCCAAACTGCCATATCTCGCGAACGGATTGACCAATCCGCAAAATTTCTGTTGCATCTGAAAGTAGAAACTCGCCCGATTACAACGGTATGCGTACTTTTCCCCTAGGCCGTTCTAGTTACTCGTTTCGAGCATCAGAACTGCGAAAATTTTGAGTTTCTCAAGCGTTTCTTATCTCCAAACTGCCATGTCTCGCGAACGGATTGATCAATCAGCAAAATTTCTGTTGCAACTGAAAGTAGAAACTCGCCCCATTACAACGGTGTGCGCACTTTTCCCGTAGGCCGTTCTAGTTATTCGTCTCGAGCATCAGAACTGCGCAAATTTTGAGTATCTGAAGCGTTTCGTACATCCAAACTGCCATATCTCGCGAACGGATTGATCAATCCGCAAAATTTCTGTTGCAACTGAAAGTAGAAACTCGCCCCATTACAACGGTGTGCGCACTTTTCCCCTAGGCCGTTCTAGTTATTCGTCTCGAGCATCAGAACTGCGCAAATTTTGAGTATCTCAAGCGTTTCTTACCTCCAAACTGCCATATCTCGCGAACGGATTGACTAATCCGCAAAATTTCTGTTGCATCTGAAAGTAGAAACTCGCCCGATTACAACGGTATGCGTACTTGTCCCCTAGGCCGTTCTAGTTATTCGTTTCGAGCATCAGAACTGCGAAAATTTTGAGTTACTCAAGCGTTTCTTACCTCCAAGCTGCCACATCTCGCGAACGGATTGGCCAATCCGCAAAATTTCTGTTGCATCTGAAAGTAGAAACTCGCCCGATTACAGCGGTATCTGTAGTTTTCGCCTAGGCCGTACAAGTTATTCGTTTCGAGCATCAGAACGGCGAAAATTTTGAGTTTCTCAAGCATTTCTTATCTCCAAACTGCCATATCTCGCGAACGGATTGACCAATCCGCAAAATTTCTGTTGCATCTGAAAGTAGAAACTCGCCCGATTACAACGGTATGCGTACTTTTCCCCTAGGCCGTTCTAGTAACTCGTTTCGAGCATCAGAACTGCGAAAATTTTGAGTTTCTCAAGCGTTTCTTATCTCCAAACTGCCATGTCTCGCGAACGGATTGATCAATCAGCAAAATTTCTGTTGCATCTGAAAGTAGAAACTCGCACAATTACAACGGTATGCGCACTTTCCCCCTAGGCCGTTCTAGTTATTCGTGTCGAGCATCAGAACTGCGAAAATTTTGAGTTTCTCAAGCGTTTCTTACCTCCAAACTGCCATATCTCGCGAACGGATTGACCAATCCGCAAAATTTCTGTTGCATCTGAAAGTAGAAACTCGCCCGATTACGACGGTATGTGTAGTTTTCCCCTAGGTCGTTCTAGTGATTCGTTTCGAGCATCAGAACTGCGAAAATTTTGAGTTTCTCAAGCGTTTCTTACTTCCAAACTGCCATATCTCTCGAACGGATTGACCAATCCGCAAAATTTCTGTTGCATCTGAAAGTAGACACTCGCCCGATTACAACGGTATGCGTTCTTCTCCCCTAGGCCGTTCAAGTCATTCGTTTCGAGCATCAGAACTGCGAAAATTTTGAGTTTCTCAAGCGTTTCTTACCTCCAAACTGCCATATCTCGCGAACGTATTGACCAATCCGCAAAATTTCTGTTGCATCTGAAAGTAGAAACTCGCCCGATTACAACGGTATGCGCACTTTTCCCCTAGGCCGTTCTAGTTCTTCGTTTCGAGCATCAGAACTGCAAAAATCTTGAGTTTCTCAAGCGTTTCTTACCTCCAAACTGCCACATCTCGCAAACGGATAGACCAATCCGCAAAATTTCTGTTGTATCTGAAAGTAGAAACTCGCCCGATTACAACGGTATACGTAGTTTTCCCCTAGGCCGTTCCAGTTATTTGTTTCGAGCATCGGAACTGCGAAAATTTTGAGTTTCTCAAGCGTTTCTTACTCCCAAACTGCCATATCTCGCGAACGGATTGACCGATCCGCAAAATTTCTGTTGCATCTGAAAGTAGAAACTCGCCCGATTATAACGGTATGCGCACTTTTCCCCTAGGCCGTTCTAGTTATTCGTCTCGAGCATCAGAACTGCGAAAATTTTGAGTTTCTCAAGCGTTTCTTACCTCCAAACTGCCATATCTCGCGAACGTATTGACCAATCCGCAAAATTTCTGTTGCATTTGAAAGTAGAAACTCGCCCGATTACAACGGTATGCGCACTTTTCCCCTAGGCCGTTCTAGTTCTTCGTTTCGAGCATCAGAACTGCAAAAATCTTGAGTTTCTCAAGCGTTTCTTACCTCCAAACTGCCACATCTCGCAAACGGATTGACCAATCCGCAAAATTTCTGTTGTATCTGAAAGTAGAAACTCGCCCGATTACAACGGTATGCGTTCTTCTCCCCTAGGCCGTTCAAGTCATTCGTTTCGAGCATCAGAACTGCGAAAATTTTGAGTTTCTCAAGCGTTTCTTACCTCCAAACTGCCATATCTCGCGAACGTATTGACCAATCCGCAAAATTTCTGTTGCATCTGAAAGTAGAAAATCGCCCGACTACAACGGTATGCGCACTTTTCCCCTAGGCCGTTCTAGTTCTTCGTTTCGAGCATCAGAACTGCAAAAATCTTGAGTTTCTCAAGCGTTTCTTACCTCCAAACTGCCACATCTCGCAAACGGATTGACCAATCCGCAAAATTTCTGTTGTATCTGAAAGTAGAAACTCGCCCGATTACAACGGTATATGTAGTTTTCCCCTAGGCCGTTCCAGTTATTTGTTTCGAGCATCAGAACTGCGAAAATTTTGAGTTTCTCAAGCGTTTCTTACTTCCAAACTGCCATATCTCTCGAACGGATTGACCAATCCGCAAAATTTCTGTTGCATCTGAAAGTAGAAACTCGCCCGATTACAACGGTATGCGTTCTTCTCCCCTAGGCCGTTCAAGTCATTCGTTTCGAGCATCAGAACTGCGAAAATTTTGAGTTTCTCAAGCGTTTCTTACCTCCAAACTGCCATATCTCGCGAACGTATTGACCAATCCGCAAAATTTCTGTTGCATCTGAAAGTAGAAACTCGCCCGATTACAACGGTATGCGCACTTTTCCCCTAGGCCGTTCTAGTTCTTCGTTTCGAGCATCAGAACTGCAAAAATCTTGAGTTTCTCAAGCGTTTCTTAGCTCCAAACTGCCACATCTCGCAAACGGATTGACCAATCCGCAAAATTTCTGTTGTATCTGAAAGTAGAAACTCGCCCGATTACAACGGTATATGTAGTTTTCCCCTAGGCCGTTCCAGTTATTTGTTTCGAGCATCAGAACTGCGAAAATTTTGAGTTTCTCAAGCGTTTCTTACATACAAACTGCCATATCTCGCGAACGGATTGACCGATCCGCAAAATTTCTATTGCATCTGAAAGTAGAAACTCGCCCGATTATAACGGTATGCGCACTTTTCCCCTAGGCCGTTCTAGTTATTCGTCTCGAGCATCAGAACTGCGAAAATTTTGAGTTTCTCAAGCGTTTCTTACCTCCAAACTGCCATATCTCGCGAACGTATTGACCAATCCGCAAAATTTCTGTTGCATCTGAAAGTAGAAACTCGCCCGATTACAACGGTATGCGCACTTTTCCCCTAGGCCGTTCTAGTTCTTCGTTTCGAGCATCAGAACTGCAAAAATCTTGAGTTTCTCAAGCGTTTCTTACCTCCAAACTGCCATGTCTCGCGAACGGATTGATCAATCAGCAAAATTTCTGTTGCATCTGAAAGTAGAAACTCGCACAATTACAACGGTATGCGCACTTTCCCCCTAGGCCGTTCTAGTTATTCGTGTCGAGCATCAGAACTGCGAAAATTTTGAGTTTCTCAAGCGTTTCTTACCTCCAAACTGGCATATCTCGCGAACGGATTGACCAATCCGCAAAATTTCTGTTGCATCTGAAAGTAGAAACTCGCCCGATTACGACGGTATGTGTAGTTTTCCCCTAGGTCGTTCTAGTGATTCGTTTCGAGCATCAGAACTGCGAAAATTTTGAGTTTCTCAAGCGTTTCTTACTTCCAAACTGCCATATCTCTCGAACGGATTGACCAATCCGCAAAATTTCTGTTGCATCTGAAAGTAGACACTCGCCCGATTACAACGGTATGCATTCTTCTCCCCTAGGCCGTTCAAGTCATTCGTTTCGAGCATCAGAACTGCGAAAATTTTGAGTTTCTCAAGCGTTTCTTACCTCCAAACTGCCATATCTCGCGAACGTATTGACCAATCCGCAAAATTTCTGTTGCATCTGAAAGTAGAAACTCGCCCGATTACAACGGTATGCGCACTTTTCCCCTAGGCCGTTCTAGTTCTTCGTTTCGAGCATCAGAACTGCAAAAATCTTGAGTTTCTCAAGGGTTTCTTACCTCCAAACTGCCACATCTCGCAAACGGATAGACCAATCCGCAAAATTTCTGTTGTATCTGAAAGTAGAAACTCGCCCGATTACAACGGTATATGTAGTTTTCCCCTAGGCCGTTCCAGTTATTTGTTTCGAGCATCGGAACTGCGAAAATTTTGAGTTTCTCAAGCGTTTCTTACTTCCAAACTGCCATATCTCGCGAACGGATTGACCGATCCGCAAAATTTCTGTTGCATCTGAAAGTAGAAACTCGCCCGATTATAACGGTATGCGCACTTTTCCCCTAGGCCGTTCTAGTTATTCGTCTCGAGCATCAGAACTGCGAAAATTTTGAGTTTCTCAAGCGTTTCTTACCTCCAAACTGCCATATCTCGCGAACGTATTGACCAATCCGCAAAATTTCTGTTGCATTTGAAAGTAGAAACTCGCCCGATTACAACGGTATGCGCACTTTTCCCCTAGGCCGTTCTAGTTCTTAGTTTCGAGCATCAGAACTGCAAAAATCTTGAGTTTCTCTAGCGTTTCTTACCTCCAAACTGCCACATCTCGCAAACGGATTGACCAATCCGCAAAATTTCTGTTGTATCTGAAAGTAGAAACTCGCCCGATTACAACGGTATGCGTTCTTCTCCCCTAGGCCGTTCAAGTCATTCGTTTCGAGCATCAGAACTGCGAAAATTTTGAGTTTCTCAAGCGTTTCTTACCTCCAAACTGCCATATCTCGCGAACGTATTGACCAATCCGCAAAATTTCTGTTGCATCTGAAAGTAGAAAATCGCCCGACTACAACGGTATGCGCACTTTTCCCCTAGGCCGTTCTAGTTCTTCGTTTCGAGCATCAGAACTGCAAAAATCTTGAGTTTCTCAAGCGTTTCTTACCTCCAAACTGCCACATCTCGCAAACGGATTGACCAATCCGCAAAATTTCTGTTGTATCTGAAAGTAGAAACTCGCCCGATTACAACGGTATATGTAGTTTTCCCCTAGGCCGATCCAGTTATTTGTTTCGAGCATCAGAACTGCGAAAATTTTGAGTTTCTCAAGCGTTTCTTACTTCCAAACTGCCATATCTCTCGAACGGATTGACCAATCCGCAAAATTTCTGTTGCATCTGAAAGTAGAAACTCGCCCGATTACAACGGTATGCGTTCTTCTCCCCTAGGCCGTTCAAGTCATTCGTTTCGAGCATCAGAACTGCGAAAATTTTGAGTTTCTCAAGCGTTTCTTACCTCCAAACTGCCATATCTCGCGAACGTATTGACCAATCCGCAAAATTTCTGTTGCATCTGAAAGTAGAAACTCGCCCGATTACAACGGTATGCGCACTTTTCCCCTAGGCCGTTCTAGTTCTTCGTTTCGAGCATCAGAACTGCAAAAATCTTGAGTTTCTCAAGCGTTTCTTAGCTCCAAACTGCCACATCTCGCAAACGGATTGACCAATCCGCAAAATTTCTGTTGTATCTGAAAGTAGAAACTCGGCCGATTACAACGGTATATGTAGTTTTCCCCTAGGCCGTTCCAGTTATTTGTTTCGAGCATCAGAACTGCGAAAATTTTGAGTTTCTCAAGCGTTTCTTACATACAAACTGCCATATCTCGCGAACGGATTGACCGATCCGCAAAATTTCTGTTGCATCTGAAAGTAGAAACTCGCCCGATTATAACGGTATGCGCACTTTTCCCCTAGGCCGTTCTAGTTATTCGTCTCGAGCATCAGAACTGCGAAAATTTTGAGTTTCTCAAGCGTTTCTTACCTCCAAACTGCCATATCTCGCGAACGTATTGACCAATCCGCAAAATTTCTGTTGCATCTGAAAGTAGAAACTCGCCCGATTACAACGGTATGCGCACTTTTCCCCTAGGCCGTTCTAGTTCTTCGTTTCGAGCATCAGAACTGCAAAAATCTTGAGTTTCTCAAGCGTTTCTTACCTCCAAACTGCCACATCTCGCAAACGGATTGACCAATCCGCAAAATTTCTGTTGTATCTGAAAGTAGAAACTCGCCCGATTACAACGGGATATGTAGTTTTCCCCTAGGCCGTTCCAGTTATTTGTTTCGAGCATCAGAACTGCGAAAATTTTGAGTTTCTCAAGCGTTTCTTACACCCAAACTGCCATATCTCGCGAACGGATTGACCGATCCGCAAAATTTCTGTTGCATTTGAAAGTAGAAACTCGCCCGATTATAACGGTATGCGCACTTTTCCCCTAGGCCGTTCTAGTTATTCGTCTCGAGCATCAGAACTGCGCAAATTTTGGGTATCTCAAGCGTTTCTTACCTCCAAATTGGCATATCTCGCGAACGGATTGACCAATCCGCAAAATTTCTGTTGCATCTGAAAGTAGGAACTCGCCCGATTACAACGGTATGTGTAGTTTTCCCCTAGGCCGTACCAGTTATTTGTTTCGAGCATCAGAACTGCGAAAATTTTGAGTTTCTCAAGCGTTTCTTACATCCAAACTGCCATATCTCGCGAACGGATTGACCGATCCGCAAAATTTCTGTTGCATCTGAAAGTAGAAACTCGCCCGATTACAACGGTGTGCGCACTTTTCCCCGAGGCCGTTCTAGTTATTCGTCTCGAGCATCAGAACTGCGCAAATTTTGAGTATCTCAAGCGTTTCTTACCTCCAAACTGCCATATCTCGCGAACGGATTGACCAATCCGCAAAATTTCTGTTGCATCTGAAAGTAGAAACTCGCCCGATTACAACGGTATGCGTACTTTTCCCCTAGGCCGTTCTAGTTATTCGTTTCGAGCATCAGAACGGCGAAAATTTTGAGTTTCTCAAGCGTTTCTTACCTCCAAACTGCCATATCTCGCGAACGGATTGACTAATCCGCAAAATTTCTGTTGCATCTGAAAGTAGAAACTCGCCCGATTACAACGGTATGCGTACTTTTCCCCTAGGCCGTTCTAGTTATTCGTTTCGAGCATCAGAACTGCGAAAATTTTGAGTTTCTCAAGCGTTTCTTATATCCAAACTGCCATATCTCGCGAACGGATTGATCAATCCGCAAAATTTCTTTTGCATCTGAAAGTAGAAACTCGCCCGATTACAACGGTAAGCGTACTTTTCCCCTGGGCCGTTCTAGTTATTCGTGTCGATCATCAGAACTGCGAAAATTTTGAGTTTCTCAAGCGTTTCGTACATCCAAACTGCCATATCTCGCGAACGGATTGATCAATCCGCAAAATTTCTGTTGCAACTGAAAGTAGAAACTCGCCCCATTACAACGGTGTGCGCACTTTTCCCCTAGGCCGTTCTAGTTATTCGTCTCGAGCATCAGATCTGCGCAAATTTTGAGTATCTCAAGCGTTTCTTACCTCCAAACTGCCATATCTCGCGAACGGATTGACCAATCCGCAAAATTTCTGTTGCATCTGAAAGTAGAAACTCGCCCGATTACAACGGTATGCGTACTTTTCCCCTAGGCCGTTCTAGTTATTCGTTTCGAGCATCAGAACGGCGAAAATTTTGAGTTTCTCAAGCGTTTCTTACCTCCAAACTGCCATATCTC
The DNA here is from genome assembly GCF_051014685.1 of Ptiloglossa arizonensis. Classification (NCBI taxonomy): domain Eukaryota; kingdom Metazoa; phylum Arthropoda; class Insecta; order Hymenoptera; family Colletidae; genus Ptiloglossa; species Ptiloglossa arizonensis. The sequence goes on along the minus strand of NW_027478907.1, from coordinate 220,214 downwards.
GCGAACGGATTGACTAATCCGCAAAATTTCTGTTGCATCTGAAAGTAGAAACTCGCCCGATTACAACGGTATGCGTACTTTTCCCCTAGGCCGTTCTAGTTATTCGTGTCGAGCATCAGAACTGCGAAAATTTTGAGTTTCTCAAGCGTTTCTTACCTCCAAACTGTCATATCTCGCGAACGGATTGACCAATCCGCAAAATTTCTGTTGCATCTGAAAGTAGAAACTCGCCCGATTACAACGGTAGGTGTAGTTTTCCCCTAGGCCGTTCTAGTTATTCGTTTCGAGCATCAGAACTGCGAAAATTTTGAGTTTCTCAAGCGTTTCTTATATCCAAACTGCCATATCTCGCGCACGGCTTGATCAATCCGCAAAATTTCTGTTGCATCTGAAAGTAGAAACTCGCCCCATTACAACGGTATGCGTTCTTCTCCCCTTGGCCGTTCTAGTCATTCGTTTCGAGCATCAGAACTGCGAAAATTTTGAGTTTCTCAAGCGTTTCTTATTTCCAAACTGCCATATCTAGCGAACGGATTGATCAATCCGCAAAATTTCTGTTGCATCTGAAAGTAGAAACTCGCCCGATTACAACGGTATGCGCACTTTTCCCCTAGGCCGTTCTAGTTATTCGTGTCGAGCATCAGAACTGCGAAAATTTTGAGTTTCTCAAGCGTTTCTTACCTCCAAACTGCCATATCTCGCGAACGGATTGACCAATCCGCAAAATTTCTGTTGCATCTGAAAGTAGAAACACGCCCGATTACAGCGGTATGCGTACTTTTCCCCTAGGCCGTTCTAGTTATTCGTTTCGAGCATCAGAACGGCGAAAATTTTGAGTTTCTCAAGCGTTTCTTACCTCCAAACTGCCATATCTCGCGAACGGATTGACTAATCCGCAAAATTTCTGTTGCATCTGAAAGTAGAAACTCGCCCGATTACAACGGTATGCGTACTTTTCCCCTAGGCCGTTCTAGTTATTCGTTTCGAGCATCAGAACTGCGAAAATTTTGAGTTTCTCAAGCGTTTCTTATATCCAAACTGCCATATCTCGCGAACGGATTGATCAATCCGCAAAATTTCTTTTGCATCTGAAAGTAGAAACTCGCCCGATTACAACGGTAAGCGTACTTTTCCCCTGGGCCGTTCTAGTTATTCGTGTCGAGCATCAGAACTGCGAAAATTTTGAGTTTCTCAAGCGTTTCGTACATCCAAACTGCCATATCTCGCGAACGGATTGATCAATCCGCAAAATTTCTGTTGCAACTGAAAGTAGAAACTCGCCCCATTACAACGGTGTGCGCACTTTTCCCCTAGGCCGTTCTAGTTATTCGTCTCGAGCATCAGAACTGCGCAAATTTTGAGTATCTCAAGCGTTTCTTACCTCCAAACTGCCATATCTCGCGAACGGATTGACCAATCCGCAAAATTTCTGTTGCATCTGAAAGTAGAAACTCGCCCGATTACAACGGTATGCGTACTTTTCCCCTAGGCCGTTCTAGTTATTCGTTTCGAGCATCAGAACGGCGAAAATTTTGAGTTTCTCAAGCGTTTCTTACCTCCAAACTGCCATACCTCGCGAACGGATTGACTAATCCGCAAAATTTCTGTTGCATCTGAAAGTAGAAACTCGCCCGATTACAACGGTATGCGTACTTTTCCCCTAGGTCGTTCTAGTTATTCGTGTCGAGCATCAGAACTGCGAAAATTTTGAGTTTCTCAAGCGTTTCTTACCTCCAAACTGTCATATCTCGCGAACGGATTGACCAATCCGCAAAATTTCTGTTGCATCTGAAAGTAGAAACTCGCCCGATTACAACGGTAGGTGTAGTTTTCCCCTAGGCCGTTCTAGTTATTCGTTTCGAGCATCAGAACTGCGAAAATTTTGAGTTTCTCAAGCGTTTCTTATATCCAAACTGCCATATCTCGCGCACGGATTGATCAATCCGCAAAATTTCTGTTGCATCTGAAAGTAGAAACTCGCCCCATTACAACGGTATGCGTTCTTCTCCCCTTGGCCGTTCTAGTCATTCGTTTCGAGCATCAGAACTGGGAAAATTTTGAGTTTCTCAAGCGTTTCTTATTTCCAAACTGCCATATCTAGCGAACGGATTGATCAATCCGCAAAATTTCTGTTGCATCTGAAAGTAGAAACTCGCCCGATTACAACGGTATGCGCACTTTTCCCCTAGGCCGTTCTAGTTATTCGTGTCGAGCATCAGAACTGCGAAAATTTTGAGTTTCTCAAGCGTTTCTTACCTCCAAACTGCCATATCTCGCGAACGGATTGACCAATCCGCAAAATTTCTGTTGCATCTGAAAGTAGAAACTCGCCCGATTACAGCGGTATGCGTACTTTTCCACTAGGCCGTTCTAGTTATTCGTTTCGAGCATCAGAACTGCGAAAATTTTGAGTTTCTCAAGCGTTTCTTATATCCAAACTGCCATATCTCGCGCACGGATTGATCAATCCGCAAAATTTCTGTTGCATCTGAAAGTAGAAACTCGCCCCATTACAACGGTATGCGTTCTTCTCCCCTTGGCCGTTCTAGTCATTCGTTTCGAGCATCAGAACTGCGAAAATTTTGAGTTTCTCAAGCGTTTCTTATTTCCAAACTGCCATATCTAGCGAACGGATTGATCAATCCGCAAAATTTCTGTTGCATCTGAAAGTAGAAACTCGCCCGATTACAACGGTATGCGCACTTTTCCCCTAGGCCGTTCTAGTTATTCGTGTCGAGCATCAGAACTGCGAAAATTTTGAGTTTCTCAAGCGTTTCTTACCTCCAAACTGCCATATCTCGCGAACGGATTGACCAATCCGCAAAATTTCTGTTGCATCTGAAAGTAGAAACTCGCCCGATTACAGCGGTATGCGTACTTTTCCCCTAGGCCGTTCTAGTTATTCGTTTCGAGCATCAGAACGGCGAAAATTTTGAGTTTCTCAAGCGTTTCTTACCTCCAAACTGCCATATCTCGCGAACGGATTGACTAATCCGCAAAATTTCTGTTGCATCTGAAAGTAGAAACTCGCCCGATTACAACGGTATGCGTACTTTTCCCCTAGGCCGTTCTAGTTATTCGTTTCGAGCATCAGAACTGCGAAAATTTTGAGTTTCTCAAGCGTTTCTTATATCCAAACTGCCATATCTCGCGAACGGATTGATCAATCCGCAAAATTTCTTTTGCATCTGAAAGTAGAAACTCGCCCGATTACAACGGTAAGCGTACTTTTCCCCTGGGCCGTTCTAGTTATTCGTGTCGAGCATCAGAACTGCGAAAATTTTGAGTTTCTCAAGCGTTTCGTACATCCAAACTGCCATATCTCGCGAACGGATTGATCAATCCGCAAAATTTCTGTTGCAACTGAAAGTAGAAACTCGCCCCATTACAACGGTGTGCGCACTTTTCCCCTAGGCCGTTCTAGTTATCCGTCTCGAGCATCAGAACTGCGCAAATTTTGAGTATCTCAAGCGTTTCTTACCTCCAAACTGCCATATCTCGCGAACGGATTGACCAATCCGCAAAATTTCTGTTGCATCTGAAAGTAGAAACTCGCCCGATTACAACGGTATGCGTACTTTTCCCCTAGGCCGTTCTAGTTATTCGTTTCGAGCATCAGAACGGCGAAAATTTTGAGTTTCTCAAGCGTTTCTTACCTCCAAACTGCCATATCTCGCGAACGGATTGACTAATCCGCAAAATTTCTGTTGCATCTGAAAGTAGAAACTCGCCCGATTACAACGGTATGCGTACTTTTCCCCTAGGCCGTTCTAGTTATTCGTGTCGAGCATCAGAACTGCGAAAATTTTGAGTTTCTCAAGCGTTTCTTACCTCCAAACTGTCATATCTCGCGAACGGATTGACCAATCCGCAAAATTTCTGTTGCATCTGAAAGTAGAAACTCGCCCGATTACAACGGTAGGTGTAGTTTTCCCCTAGGCCGTTCTAGTTATTCGTTTCGAGCATCAGAACTGCGAAAATTTTGAGTTTCTCAAGCGTTTCTTATATCCAAACTGCCATATCTCGCGCACGGATTGATCAATCCGCAAAATTTTTGTTGCATCTGAAAGTAGAAACTCGCCCCATTACAACGGTATGCGTTCTTCTCCCCTTGGCCGTTCTAGTCATTCGTTTCGAGCATCAGAACTGCGAAAATTTTGAGTTTCTCAAGCGTTTCTTATTTCCAAACTGCCATATCTAGCGAACGGATTGATCAATCCGCAAAATTTCTGTTGCATCTGAAAGTAGAAACTCGCCCGATTACAACGGTATGCGCACTTTTCCCCTAGGCCGTTCTAGTTATTCGTGTCGAGCATCAGAACTGCGAAAATTTTGAGTTTCTCAAGCGTTTCTTACCTCCAAACTGCCATATCTCGCGAACGGATTGACTAATCCGCAAAATTTCTGTTGCATCTGAAAGTAGAAACTCGCCCGATTACAACGGTATGCGTACTTTTCCCCTAGGCCGTTCTAGTTATTCGTTTCGAGCATCAGAACTGCGAAAATTTTGAGTTTCTCAAGCGTTTCTTATATCCAAACTGCCATATCTCGCGAACGGATTGATCAATCCGCAAAATTTCTTTTGCATCTGAAAGTAGAAACTCGCCCGATTACAACGGTAAGCGTACTTTTCCCCTGGGCCGTTCTAGTTATTCGTGTCGAGCATCAGAACTGCGAAAATTTTGAGTTTCTCAAGCGTTTCGTACATCCAAACTGCCATATCTCGCGAACGGATTGATCAATCCGCAAAATTTCTGTTGCAACTGAAAGTAGAAACTCGCCCCATTACAACGGTGTGCGCACTTTTCCCCTAGGCCGTTCTAGTTATTCGTCTCGAGCATCAGAACTGCGCAAATTTTGAGTATCTCAAGCGTTTCTTACCTCCAAACTGCCATATCTCGCGAACGGATTGACCAATCCGCAAAATTTCTGTTGCATCTGAAAGTAGAAACTCGCCCGATTACAACGGTATGCGTACTTTTCCCCTAGGCCGTTCTAGTTATTCGTTTCGAGCATCAGAACGGCGAAAATTTTGAGTTTCTCAAGCGTTTCTTACCTCCAAACTGCCATATCTCGCGAACGGATTGACTAATCCGCAAAATTTCTGTTGCATCTGAAAGTAGAAACTCGCCCGATTACAACGGTATGCGTACTTTTCCCCTAGGCCGTTCTAGTTATTCGTGTCGAGCATCAGAACTGCGAAAATTTTGAGTTTCTCAAGCGTTTCTTACCTCCAAACTGTCATATCTCGCGAACGGATTGACCAATCCGCAAAATTTCTGTTGCATCTGAAAGTAGAAACTCGCCCGATTACAACGGTAGGTGTAGTTTTCCCCTAGGCCGTTCTAGTTATTCGTTTCGAGCATCAGAACTGCGAAAATTTTGAGTTTCTCAAGCGTTTCTTATATCCAAACTGCCATATCTCGCACACGGATTGATCAATCCGCAAAATTTCTGTTTCATCTGAAAGTTGAAACTCGCCCCATTACAACGGTATGCGTTCTTCTCCCCTAGGCCGTTCTAGTCATTCGTTTCGAGCATCAGAACTGCGAAAATTTTGAGTTTCTCAAGCGTTTCTTATTTCCAAACTGCCATATCTAGCGAACGGATTGATCAATCCGCAAAATTTCTGTTGCATCTGAAAGTAGAAACTCGCCCGATTACAACGGTATGCGCACTTTTCCCCTAGGCCGTTCTAGTTATTCGTGTCGAGCATCAGAACTGCGAAAATTTTGAGTTTCTCAAGCGTTTCTTACCTCCAAACTGCCATATCTCGCGAACGGATTGACCAATCCGCAAAATTTCTGTTGCATCTGAAAGTAGAAACTCGCCCGATTACAGCGGTATGCGTACTTTTCCCCTAGGCCGTTCTAGTTATTCGTTTCGAGCATCAGAACGGCGAAAATTTTGAGTTTCTCAAGCGTTTCTTACCTCCAAACTGCCATATCTCGCGAACGGATTGACTAATCCGCAAAATTTCTGTTGCATCTGAAAGTAGAAACTCGCCCGATTACAACGGTATGCGTACTTTTCCCCTAGGCCGTTCTAGTTATTCGCGTCGAGCATCAGAACTGCGAAAATTTTGAGTTTCTCAAGCGTTTCTTACCTCCAAACTGTCATATCTCGCGAACGGATTGACCAATCCGCAAAATTTCTGTTGCATCTGAAAGTAGAAACTCGCCCGATTACAACGGTAGGTGTAGTTTTCCCCTAGGCCGTTCTAGTTATTCGTTTCGAGCATCAGAACTGCGAAAATTTTGAGTTTCTCAAGCGTTTCTTGTATCCAAACTGCCATATCTCGCGCACGGATTGATCAATCCGCAAAATTTCTGTTGCATCTGAAAGTAGAAACTCGCCCCATTACAACGGTATGCGTTCTTCTCCCCTAGGCCGTTCTAGTCATTCGTTTCGAGCATCAGAACTGCGAAAATTTTGAGTTTCTCAAGCGTTTCTTATTTCCAAACTGCCATATCTAGCGAACGGATTGATCAATCCGCAAAATTTCTGTTGCATCTGAAAGTAGAAACTCGCCCGATTACAACGGTATGCGCACTTTTCCCCTAGGCCGTTCTAGTTATTCGTGTCGAGCATCAGAACTGCGAAAATTTTGAGTAGCTCAAGCGTTTCTTACCTCCAAACTGTCATATCTCGCGAACGGATTGACCAATCCGCAAAATTTCTGTTGCATCTGAAAGTAGAAACTCGCCCGATTACAACGGTAGGTGTAGTTTTCCCCTAGGCCGTTCTAGTTATTCGTTTCGAGCATCAGAACTGCGAAAATTTTGAGTTTCTCAAGCGTTTCTTATATCCAAACTGCCATATCTCGCGCACGGATTGATCAATCCGCAAAATTTTTGTTGCATCTGAAAGTAGAAACTCGCCCCATTACAACGGTATGCGTTCTTCTCCCCTTGGCCGTTCTAGTCATTCGTTTCGAGCATCAGAACTGCGAAAATTTTGAGTTTCTCAAGCGTTTCTTATTTCCAAACTGCCATATCTAGCGAACGGATTGATCAATCCGCAAAATTTCTGTTGCATCTGAAAGTAGAAACTCGCCCGATTACAACGGTATGCGCACTTTTCCCCTAGGCCGTTCTAGTTATTCGTGTCGAGCATCAGAACTGCGAAAATTTTGAGTTTCTCAAGCGTTTCTTACCTCCAAACTGCCATATCTCGCGAACGGATTGACCAATCCGCAAAATTTCTGTTGCATCTGAAAGTAGAAACTCGCCCGATTACAGCGGTATGCGTACTTTTCCCCTAGGCCGTTCTAGTTATTCGTTTCGAGCATCAGAACGGCGAAAATTTTGAGTTTCTCAAGCGTTTCTTACCTCCAAACTGCCATATCTCGCGAACGGATTGACTAATCCGCAAAATTTCTGTTGCATCTGAAAGTAGAAACTCGCCCGATTACAACGGTATGCGTACTTTTCCCCTAGGCCGTTCTAGTTATTCGTTTCGAGCATCAGAACTGCGAAAATTTTGAGTTTCTCAAGCGTTTCTTATATCCAAACTGCCATATCTCGCGAACGGATTGATCAATCCGCAAAATTTCTTTTGCATCTGAAAGTAGAAACTCGCCCGATTACAACGGTAAGCGTACTTTTCCCCTGGGCCGTTCTAGTTATTCGTGTCGAGCATCAGAACTGCGAAAATTTTGAGTTTCTCAAGCGTTTCGTACATCCAAACTGCCATATCTCGCGAACGGATTGATCAATCCGCAAAATTTCTGTTGCAACTGAAAGTAGAAACTCGCCCCATTACAACGGTGTGCGCACTTTTCCCCTAGGCCGTTCTAGTTATTCGTCTCGAGCATCAGAACTGCGCAAATTTTGAGTATCTCAAGCGTTTCTTACCTCCAAACTGCCATATCTCGCGAACGGATTGACCAATCCGCAAAATTTCTGTTGCATCTGAAAGTAGAAACTCGCCCGATTACAACGGTATGCGTACTTTTCCCCTAGGCCGTTCTAGTTATTCGTTTCGAGCATCAGAACGGCGAAAATTTTGAGTTTCTCAAGCGTTTCTTACCTCCAAACTGCCATATCTCGCGAACGGATTGACCAATCCGCAAAATTTCTGTTGCATCTGAAAGTAGAAACTCGCCCGATTACAACGGTAGGTGTAGTTTTCCCCTAGGCCGTTCTAGTTATTCGTTTCGAGCATCAGAACTGCGAAAATTTTGAGTTTCTCACGCGTTTCTTATATCCAAACTGCCATATCTCGCGCACGGATTGATCAATCCGCAAAATTTCTGTTGCATCTGAAAGTTGAAACTCGCCCCATTACAACGGTATGCGTTCTTCTCCCCTAGGCCGTTCTAGTCATTCGTTTCGAGCATCAGAACTGCGAAAATTTTGAGTTTCTCAAGCGTTTCTTATTTCCAAACTGCCATATCTAGCGAACGGACTGATCAATCCGCAAAATTTCTGTTGCATCTGAAAGTAGAAACTCGCCCGATTACAACGGTATGCGCACTTTTCCCCTAGGCCGTTCTAGTTATTCGTGTCGAGCATCAGAACTGCGAAAATTTTGAGTTTCTCAAGCGTTTCTTACCTCCAAACTGCCATATCTCGCGAACGGATTGACCAATCCGCAAAATTTCTGTTGCATCTGAAAGTAGAAACTCGCCCGATTACAGCGGTATGCGTACTTTTCCCCTAGGCCGTTCTAGTTATTCGTTTCGAGCATCAGAACGGCGAAAATTTTGAGTTTCTCAAGCGTTTCTTACCTCCAAACTGCCATATCTCGCGAACGGATTGACTAATCCGCAAAATTTCTGTTGCATCTGAAAGTAGAAACTCGCCCGATTACAACGGTATGCGTACTTTTCCCCTAGGCCGTTCTAGTTATTCGCGTCGAGCATCAGAACTGCGAAAATTTTGAGTTTCTCAAGCGTTTCTTACCTCCAAACTGCCATATCTCGCGAACGGATTGACCAATCCGCAAAATTTCTGTTGCATCTGAAAGTAGAAACTCGCCCGATTACAACGGTATGCGTACTTTTCCCCTAGGCCGTTCTAGTTATTCGTTTCGAGCATCAGAACGGCGAAAATTTTGAGTTTCTCAAGCGTTTCTTACCTCCAAACTGCCATATCTCGCGAACGGATTGACTAATCCGCAAAATTTCTGTTGCATCTGAAAGTAGAAACTCGCCCGATTACAACGGTATGCGTACTTTTCCCCTAGGCCGTTCTAGTTATTCGCGTCGAGCATCAGAACTGCGAAAATTTTGAGTTTCTCAAGCGTTTCTTACCTCCAAACTGTCATATCTCGCGAACGGATTGACCAATCCGCAAAATTTCTGTTGCATCTGAAAGTAGAAACTCGCCCGATTACAACGGTAGGTGTAGTTTTCCCCTAGGCCGTTCTAGTTATTCGTGTCGAGCATCAGAACTGCGAAAATTTTGAGTTTCTCAAGCGTTTCTTACCTCCAAACTGTCATATCTCGCGAACGGATTGACCAATCCGCAAAATTTCTGTTGCATCTGAAAGTAGAAACTCGCCCGATTACAACGGTAGGTGTAGTTTTCCCCTAGGCCGTTCTAGTTATTCGTTTCGAGCATCAGAACTGCGAAAATTTTGAGTTTCTCAAGCGTTTCTTATATCCAAACTGCCATATCTCGCGCACGGATTGATCAATCCGCAAAATTTCTGTTGCATCTGAAAGTAGAAACTCGCCCCATTACAACGGTATGCGTTCTTCTCCCCTAGGCCGTTCTAGTCATTCGTTTCGAGCATCAGAACTGCGAAAATTTTGAGTTTCTCAAGCGTTTCTTATTTCCAAACTGCCATATCTAGCGAACGGATTGATCAATCCGCAAAATTTCTGTTGCATCTGAAAGTAGAAACTCGCCCGATTACAACGGTATGCGCACTTTTCCCCTAGGCCGTTCTAGTTATTCGTGTCGAGCATCAGAACTGCGAAAATTTTGAGTTTCTCAAGCGTTTCTTACCTCCAAACTGCCATATCTCGCGAACGGATTGACCAATCCGCAAAATTTCTGTTGCATCTGAAAGAAGAAACTGGCCCGATTACAACGGTATGCGTACTTTTCCCCTAGGCCGTTCTAGTTATTCGTTTCGAGCATCAGAACGGCGAAAATTTTGAGTTTCTCAAGCGTTTCGTACCTCCAAACTGCCATATCTCGCGAACGGATTGACTAATCCGCAAAATTTCTGTTGCATCTGAAAGTAGAAACTCGCCCGATTACAACGGTATGCGTACTTTTCCCCTAGGCCGTTCTAGTTATTCGTTTCGAGCATCAGAACTGCGAAAATTTTGAGTTTCTCAAGCGTTTCTTATATCCAAACTGCCATATCTCGCGAACGGATTGATCAATCCGCAAAATTTCTGTTGCATTTGAAAGTAGAAACTCGCCCGATTACAACGGTAAGCGTACTTTTCCCCTGGGCCGTTCTAGTTATTCGTGTCGAGCATCAGAACTGCGAAAATTTTGAGATTCTCAAGCGTTTCGTACATCCAAACTGCCATATCTCGCGAACGGATTTATCAATCCGCAAAATTTCTGTTGCAACTGAAAGTAGAAACTCGCCCCATTACAACGGTGTGCGCACTTTTCCCCTAGGCCGTTCTAGTTATTCGTCTCGAGCATCAGAACTGCGCAAATTTTGAGTATCTCAAGCGTTTCTTACCTCCAAACTGCCATATCTCGCGAACGGATTGACCAATCCGCAAAATTTCTGTTGCATCTGAAAGTAGAAACTCGCCCGATTACAACGGTATGCGTACTTTTCCCCTAGGCCGTTCTAGTTATTCGTTTCGAGCATCAGAACGGCGAAAATTTTGAGTTTCTCAAGCGTTTCTTACCTCCAAACTGCCATATCTCGCGAACGGATTGACTAATCCGCAAAATTTCTGTTGCATCTGAAAGTAGAAACTCGCCTGATTACAACGGTATGCGTACTTTTCCCCTAGGCCGTTTTAGTTATTCGTGTCGAGCATCAGAACTGCGAAAATTTTGAGTTTCTCAAGCGTTTCTTACCTCCAAACTGTCATATCTCGCGAACGGATTGACCAATCCGCAAAATTTCTGTTGCATCTGAAAGTAGAAACTCGCCCGATTACAACGGTAGGTGTAGTTTTCCCCTAGGCCGTTCTAGTTATTCGTTTCGAGCATCAGAACTGCGAAAATTTTGAGTTTCTCAAGCGTTTCTTATATCCAAACTGCCATATCTCGCGCACGGATTGATCAATCCGCAAAATTTCTGTTGCATCTGAAAGTAGAAACTCGCCCCATTACAACGGTATGCGTTCTTCTCCCCTAGGCCGTTCTAGTCATTCGTTTCGAGCATCAGAACTGCGAAAATTTTGAGTTTCTCAAGCGTTTCTTATTTCCAAACTGCCATATCTAGCGAACGGATTGATCAATCCGCAAAATTTCTGTTGCATCTGAAAGTAGAAACTCGCCCGATTACAACGGTATGCGCACTTTTCCCCTAGGCCGTTCTAGTTATTCGTGTCGAGCATCAGAACTGCGAAAATTTTGAGTTTCTCAAGCGTTTCTTACCTCCAAACTGCCATATCTCGCGAACGGATTGACCAATCCGCAAAATTTCTGTTGCATCTGAAAGAAGAAACTGGCCCGATTACAACGGTAGGTGTAGTTTTCCCCTAGGTCGTTCTAGTTATTCGTTTCGAGCATCAGAACTGCGAAAATTTTGAGTTTCTCAAGCGTTTCTTACTTCGAAACTGCCATATCTCTCGAACGGATTGACCAATCCGCAAAATTTCTGTTGCATCTGAAAGTAGAAACTCGCCCCATTACAACGGTATGCGTTCTTCTCCCCTAGGCCGTTCTAGTCATTCGTGTCGAGCATCAGAACTGCGAAAATTTTGAGTTTCTCAAGCGTTTCTTACCTCCAAACTGCCACATCTCGCGAACGGAATGCCCAATCCGCAAAATTTCTGTTGCATTTGAAAGTAGAAACTCGCCCGATTACAATTGTATGCGCACTTTTCCCCTGGGCCGTTCTAGTTATTCGTTTCGAGCATCAGAACTGCGAAAATTTTGAGTTTCTCAAGCGTTTCTTACATCCAAACGGCCATATCTCGCGAACCGATTGACCAATCCGCATGATTTCTGTTGCATCTGAAAGTAGAAACTCGCCCGATTACAACGGTATGCGTGCTTCTCCCCTAGGCCGTTCTAGTCATTCGTTTCGAGCATCAGAACTGCGAAAATTTTGAGTTTCTCAAGCGTTTCTTACCTCCAAACTGCCATATCTCGCGAACGGATTGACTAATCCGCAAAATTTCTGTTGCATCTGAAAGTAGAAACTCGCCTGATTACAACGGTATGCGTACTTTTCCCCTAGGCCGTTTTAGTTATTCGTGTCGAGCATCAGAACTGCGAAAATTTTGAGTTTCTCAAGCGTTTCTTACCTCCAAACTGTCATATCTCGCGAACGGATTGACCAATCCGCAAAATTTCTGTTGCATCTGAAAGTAGAAACTCGCCCGATTACAACGGTAGGTGTAGTTTTCCCCTAGGCCGTTCTAGTTATTCGTTTCGAGCATCAGAACTGCGAAAATTTTGAGTTTCTCAAGCGTTTCTTATATCCAAACTGCCATATCTCGCGCACGGATTGATCAATCCGCAAAATTTCTGTTGCATCTGAAAGTAGAAACTCGCCCCATTACAACGGTATGCGTTCTTCTCCCCTAGGCCGTTCTAGTCATTCGTTTCGAGCATCAGAACTGCGAAAATTTTGAGTTTCTCAAGCGTTTCTTATTTCCAAACTGCCATATCTAGCGAACGGATTGATCAATCCGCAAAATTTCTGTTGCATCTGAAAGTAGAAACTCGCCCGATTACAACGGTATGCGCACTTTTCCCCTAGGCCGTTCTAGTTATTCGTGTCGAGCATCAGAACTGCGAAAATTTTGAGTTTCTCAAGCGTTTCTTACCTCCAAACTGCCATATCTCGCGAACGGATTGACCAATCCGCAAAATTTCTGTTGCATCTGAAAGAAGAAACTGGCCCGATTACAACGGTAGGTGTAGTTTTCCCCTAGGTCGTTCTAGTTATTCGTTTCGAGCATCAGAACTGCGAAAATTTTGAGTTTCTCAAGCGTTTCTTACTTCGAAACTGCCATATCTCTCGAACGGATTGACCAATCCGCAAAATTTCTGTTGCATCTGAAAGTAGAAACTCGCCCCATTACAACGGTATGCGTTCTTCTCCCCTAGGCCGTTCTAGTCATTCGTGTCGAGCATCAGAACTGCGAAAATTTTGAGTTTCTCAAGCGTTTCTTACCTCCAAACTGCCACATCTCGCGAACGGAATGCCCAATCCGCAAAATTTCTGTTGCATTTGAAAGTAGAAACTCGCCCGATTACAATTGTATGCGCACTTTTCCCCTGGGCCGTTCTAGTTATTCGTTTCGAGCATCAGAACTGCGAAAATTTTGAGTTTCTCAAGCGTTTCTTACATCCAAACGGCCATATCTCGCGAACCGATTGACCAATCCGCATGATTTCTGTTGCATCTGAAAGTAGAAACTCGCCCGATTACAACGGTATGCGTGCTTCTCCCCTAGGCCGTTCTAGTCATTCGTTTCGAGCATCAGAACTGCGAAAATTTTGAGTTTCTCAAGCGTTTCGTACCTCCAAACTGCCATATCTCGCGAACGGATTGACTAATCCGCAAAATTTCTGTTGCATCTGAAAGTAGAAACTCGCCCGATTACAACGGTATGCGTACTTTTCCCCTAGGCCGTTCTAGTTATTCGTTTCGAGCATCAGAACTGCGAAAATTTTGAGTTTCTCAAGCGTTTCTTATATCCAAACTGCCATATCTCGCGAACGGATTGATCAATCCGCAAAATTTCTGTTGCATTTGAAAGTAGAAACTCGCCCGATTACAACGGTAAGCGTACTTTTCCCCTGGGCCGTTCTAGTTATTCGTGTCGAGCATCAGAACTGCGAAAATTTTGAGATTCTCAAGCGTTTCGTACATCCAAACTGCCATATCTCGCGAACGGATTTATCAATCCGCAAAATTTCTGTTGCAACTGAAAGTAGAAACTCGCCCCATTACAACGGTGTGCGCACTTTTCCCCTAGGCCGTTCTAGTTATTCGTCTCGAGCATCAGAACTGCGCAAATTTTGAGTATCTCAAGCGTTTCTTACCTCCAAACTGCCATATCTCGCGAACGGATTGACCAATCCGCAAAATTTCTGTTGCATCTGAAAGTAGAAACTCGCCCGATTACAACGGTATGCGTACTTTTCCCCTAGGCCGTTCTAGTTATTCGTTTCGAGCATCAGAACGGCGAAAATTTTGAGTTTCTCAAGCGTTTCTTACCTCCAAACTGCCATATCTCGCGAACGGATTGACTAATCCGCAAAATTTCTGTTGCATCTGAAAGTAGAAACTCGCCTGATTACAACGGTATGCGTACTTTTCCCCTAGGCCGTTTTAGTTATTCGTGTCGAGCATCAGAACTGCGAAAATTTTGAGTTTCTCAAGCGTTTCTTACCTCCAAACTGTCATATCTCGCGAACGGATTGACCAATCCGCAAAATTTCTGTTGCATCTGAAAGTAGAAACTCGCCCGATTACAACGGTAGGTGTAGTTTTCCCCTAGGCCGTTCTAGTTATTCGTTTCGAGCATCAGAACTGCGAAAATTTTGAGTTTCTCAAGCGTTTCTTATATCCAAACTGCCATATCTCGCGCACGGATTGATCAATCCGCAAAATTTCTGTTGCATCTGAAAGTAGAAACTCGCCCCATTACAACGGTATGCGTTCTTCTCCCCTAGGCCGTTCTAGTCATTCGTTTCGAGCATCAGAACTGCGAAAATTTTGAGTTTCTCAAGCGTTTCTTATTTCCAAACTGCCATATCTAGCGAACGGATTGATCAATCCGCAAAATTTCTGTTGCATCTGAAAGTAGAAACTCGCCCGATTACAACGGTATGCGCACTTTTCCCCTAGGCCGTTCTAGTTATTCGTGTCGAGCATCAGAACTGCGAAAATTTTGAGTTTCTCAAGCGTTTCTTACCTCCAAACTGCCATATCTCGCGAACGGATTGACCAATCCGCAAAATTTCTGTTGCATCTGAAAGAAGAAACTGGCCCGATTACAACGGTAGGTGTAGTTTTCCCCTAGGTCGTTCTAGTTATTCGTTTCGAGCATCAGAACTGCGAAAATTTTGAGTTTCTCAAGCGTTTCTTACTTCGAAACTGCCATATCTCTCGAACGGATTGACCAATCCGCAAAATTTCTGTTGCATCTGAAAGTAGAAACTCGCCCCATTACAACGGTATGCGTTCTTCTCCCCTAGGCCGTTCTAGTCATTCGTGTCGAGCATCAGAACTGCGAAAATTTTGAGTTTCTCAAGCGTTTCTTACCTCCAAACTGCCACATCTCGCGAACGGAATGCCCAATCCGCAAAATTTCTGTTGCATTTGAAAGTAGAAACTCGCCCGATTACAATTGTATGCGCACTTTTCCCCTGGGCCGTTCTAGTTATTCGTTTCGAGCATCAGAACTGCGAAAATTTTGAGTTTCTCAAGCGTTTCTTACATCCAAACGGCCATATCTCGCGAACCGATTGACCAATCCGCATGATTTCTGTTGCATCTGAAAGTAGAAACTCGCCCGATTACAACGGTATGCGTGCTTCTCCCCTAGGCCGTTCTAGTCATTCGTTTCGAGCATCAGAACTGCGAAAATTTTGAGTTTCTCAAGCGTTTCTTACTTCCAAACTGCCACATCTCGCGAACGGATCGACCAATCCGAAAAATTTCTGTTGCATCTGAAAGTAGAAACTCGCCCGATTACATCGGTATGCGTACTTTTCCCCTAGGCCGTTCTAGTTATTCGTTTCGAGCATCAGAACTGCGAAAATTTTGAGTTTCTCAAGCGTTTCTTATATCCAAACTGCCATATCTCGCGAACGGATTGATCAATCCGCAAAATTTCTGTTGCATTTGAAAGTAGAAACTCGCCCGATTACAACGGTAAGCGTACTTTTCCCCTGGGCCGTTCTAGTTATTCGTGTCGAGCATCAGAACTGCGAAAATTTTGAGATTCTCAAGCGTTTCGTACATCCAAACAGCCATATCTCGCGAACGGATTTATCAATCCGCAAAATTTCTGTTGCAACTGAAAGTAGAAACTCGCCCCATTACAACGGTGTGCGCACTTTTCCCCTAGGCCGTTCTAGTTATTCGTCTCGAGCATCAGAACTGCGCAAATTTTGAGTATCTCAAGCGTTTCTTACCTCCAAACTGCCATATCTCGCGAACGGATTGACCAATCCGCAAAATTTCTGTTGCATCTGAAAGTAGAAACTCGCCCGATTACAACGGTATGCGTACTTTTCCCCTAGGCCGTTCTAGTTATTCGTTTCGAGCATCAGAACGGCGAAAATTTTGAGTTTCTCAAGCGTTTCTTACCTCCAAACTGCCATATCTCGCGAACGGATTGACTAATCCGCAAAATTTCTGTTGCATCTGAAAGTAGAAACTCGCCTGATTACAACGGTATGCGTACTTTTCCCCTAGGCCGTTTTAGTTATTCGTGTCGAGCATCAGAACTGCGAAAATTTTGAGTTTCTCAAGCGTTTCTTACCTCCAAACTGTCATATCTCGCGAACGGATTGACCAATCCGCAAAATTTCTGTTGCATCTGAAAGTAGAAACTTGCCCGATTACAACGGTAGGTGTAGTTTTCCCCTAGGCCGTTCTAGTTATTCGTTTCGAGCATCAGAACTGCGAAAATTTTGAGTTTCTCAAGCGTTTCTTATATCCAAACTGCCATATCTCGCGCACGGATTGATCAATCCGCAAAATTTCTGTTGCATCTGAAAGTAGAAACTCGCCCCATTACAACGGTATGCGTTCTTCTCCCCTAGGCCGTTCTAGTCATTCGTTTCGAGCATCAGAACTGCGAAAATTTTGAGTTTCTCAAGCGTTTCTTATTTCCAAACTGCCATATCTAGCGAACGGATTGATCAATCCGCAAAATTTCTGTTGCATCTGAAAGTAGAAACTCGCCCGATTACAACGGTATGCGCACTTTTCCCCTAGGCCGTTCTAGTTATTCGTGTCGAGCATCAGAACTGCGAAAATTTTGAGTTTCTCAAGCGTTTCTTACCTCCAAACTGCCATATCTCGCGAACGGATTGACCAATCCGCAAAATTTCTGTTGCATCTGAAAGAAGAAACTGGCCCGATTACAACGGTAGGTGTAGTTTTCCCCTAGGTCGTTCTAGTTATTCGTTTCGAGCATCAGAACTGCGAAAATTTTGAGTTTCTCAAGCGTTTCTTACTTCGAAACTGCCATATCTCTCGAACGGATTGACCAATCCGCAAAATTTCTGTTGCATCTGAAAGTAGAAACTCGCCCCATTACAACGGTATGCGTTCTTCTCCCCTAGGCCGTTCTAGTCATTCGTGTCGAGCATCAGAACTGCGAAAATTTTGAGTTTCTCAAGCGTTTCTTACCTCCAAACTGCCACATCTCGCGAACGGAATGCCCAATCCGCAAAATTTCTGTTGCATTTGAAAGTAGAAACTCGCCCGATTACAATTGTATGCGCACTTTTCCCCTGGGCCGTTCTAGTTATTCGTTTCGAGCATCAGAACTGCGAAAATTTTGAGTTTCTCAAGCGTTTCTTACATCCAAACGGCCATATCTCGCGAACCGATTGACCAATCCGCATGATTTCTGTTGCATCTGAAAGTAGAAACTCGCCCGATTACAACGGTATGCGTGCTTCTCCCCTAGGCCGTTCTAGTCATTCGTTTCGAGCATCAGAACTGCGAAAATTTTGAGTTTCTCAAGCGTTTCTTACTTCCAAACTGCCACATCTCGCGAACGGATCGACCAATCCGAAAAATTTCTGTTGCATCTGAAAGTAGAAACTCGCCCGATTACATCGGTATGCGTACTTTTCCCCTAGGCCGTTCTAGTTATTCGCTTCGAGCATCAGAACTGTGAAAATTTTGAGTTTCTCAAGCGTATCTTACCTCCAAACAGCCACATCTCGCGAACGGATTGACCAATCCGCAAAATTTCTGTTTCATCTGAAAGTAGAAACTCGCCTGTTTACAACGGTATGTGTAGTTTTCCACTAGACCGTTCCAGTTATTCGTTTCGAGCATCAGAACTGCGAAAATTTTGAGTTTCTCAATCGTTTCTTACCTCCAAACTGCCATATCACGCGAACGGATTGAACAATCCGCAAAATTTCTGTTGCATTTGAAAGTAGAAACTCGCCCGATTACAACGGTATGCGCACTTTTCCCCTGGGCCGTTCTAGTTATTCGTTTCGAGCATCAGAACTGCGAAAATTTTGAGTTTCTCAAGCGCTTCTTACATCCAAACGGCCATATCTCGCGAACCGATTGACCAATCCGCATGATTTCTGTTGCATCTGAAAGCAGAAACTCGCCCGATTACAACGGTATGCGTGCTTCTCCCCTAGGCCGTTCTAGTCATTCGTTTCGAGCATCAGAACTTCGAAAATTTTGAGTTTCTCAAGCGTTTCTTATCTCCAAACTGCCATAACTCGCGAACGGATTGATCAATCCGCAAAATTTCTGTTGCATCTGAAAGTAGAAACTCGCCCGATTACAACGGTATGCGCACTTTTCCCCTAGGCCGTTCTAGTTATTCGTTTCGAGCATCAGAACTGCGCAAATTTTGAGTTTCTCAAGCGTTTCTTACCTCCAAAGTGCCATATCGAGCGAACGGATTGACCAATCCGCAAAATTTCTGTTGCATCTGAAAGTAGAAGCTCGCCCGATTACAACGGTGTGTGTAGTTTTCCCCTAGGCCGTTCCAGTCATTCGTGTCGAGCATCAGAACTGCGAAAATTTTGAGTTTCTCAAGCGTTTCTTAGCTCCAAACTGCCATATCTCGCGAACGGATTGACCAATCCTCAAAATTTCTGTTGCATCTGAAAATAGAAACTCGCCGGATTACAACGGTATGCGCACTTTTCCCCTAGGCCGTTCTAGTTATTCGTTTCGAGCATCAGAACTGCGCAAATCTTGAGTTTCTCAAGCGTTTCTTACATCCAAACTGCCATATATCGCGAACGGATTGACCAATCCGCAAAATTTCTGTTGCATCTGAAAGCTGAAACTCGCCCGATTACAACGGTATGCGTAATTTTCCCCTAGGCCGTTCTAGTTATTCGTTTCGAGCATCAGAACGTTGAAAATTTTGAGATTCTCAAGCGTTTCTTATCTCCAAACTGCCATATCTCGCGAACGGATTGACCAATCCGCAAAATTTCTGTTGCATCTGAAAGTAGAAACTCGCCTGATTACAACGGTATGCGCACTTTTCCCCTAGGCCGTTCTAGTCATTCGTGTCGAGCATCAGAACTGCGAAAATTTTGAGTTTCTCAAGCGTTTCTTACCTCCAAACTGCCACATCTCGCGAACGGAATGCCCAATCCGCAAAATTTCTGTTGCATTTGAAAGTAGAAACTCGCCCGATTACAATTGTATGCGCACTTTTCCCCTGGGCCGTTCTAGTTATTCGTTTCGAGCATCAGAACTGCGAAAATTTTGAGTTTCTCAAGCGTTTCTTACATCCAAACGGCCATATCTCGCGAACCGATTGACCAATCCGCATGATTTCTGTTGCATCTGAAAGTAGAAACTCGCCCGATTACAACGGTATGCGTGCTTCTCCCCTAGGCCGTTCTAGTCATTCGTTTCGAGCATCAGAACTGCGAAAATTTTGAGTTTCTCAAGCGTTTCTTACTTCCAAACTGCCACATCTCGCGAACGGATCGACCAATCCGAAAAATTTCTGTTGCATCTGAAAGTAGAAACTCGCCCGATTACATCGGTATGCGTACTTTTCCCCTAGGCCGTTCTAGTTATTCGCTTCGAGCATCAGAACTGTGAAAATTTTGAGTTTCTCAAGCGTATCTTACCTCCAAACAGCCACATCTCGCGAACGGATTGACCAATCCGCAAAATTTCTGTTTCATCTGAAAGTAGAAACTCGCCTGTTTACAACGGTATGTGTAGTTTTCCACTAGACCGTTCCAGTTATTCGTTTCGAGCATCAGAACTGCGAAAATTTTGAGTTTCTCAATCGTTTCTTACCTCCAAACTGCCATATCACGCGAACGGATTGAACAATCCGCAAAATTTCTGTTGCATTTGAAAGTAGAAACTCGCCCGATTACAACGGTATGCGCACTTTTCCCCTGGGCCGTTCTAGTTATTCGTTTCGAGCATCAGAACTGCGAAAATTTTGAGTTTCTCAAGCGCTTCTTACATCCAAACGGCCATATCTCGCGAACCGATTGACCAATCCGCATGATTTCTGTTGCATCTGAAAGCAGAAACTCGCCCGATTACAACGGTATGCGTGCTTCTCCCCTAGGCCGTTCTAGTCATTCGTTTCGAGCATCAGAACTTCGAAAATTTTGAGTTTCTCAAGCGTTTCTTATCTCCAAACTGCCATAACTCGCGAACGGATTGATCAATCCGCAAAATTTCTGTTGCATCTGAAAGTAGAAACTCGCCCGATTACAACGGTATGCGCACTTTTCCCCTAGGCAGTCCTAGTTATTCGTTTCGGGCATCAGGACTGCGAAAATTTTGAGTTTCTCAAGCGTTTCTTACCTCCAAAGTGCCATATCGAGCGAACGGATTGACCAATCCGCAAAATTTCTGTTGCATCTGAAAGTAGAAGCTCGCCCGATTACAACGGTGTGTGTAGTTTTCCCCTAGGCCGTTCCAGTTATTCGTTTCGAGCATCAGAACTGCGAAAATTTTGAGATTCTCAAGCGTTTCTTACCTCCAAACTGCCATATCTCGCGAACGGATTGACCGATCCGCAAAATTTCTATTGCATCTGAAAGTAGAAACTCGCCCGATTACAACGGCATACGCACTTATACCCTAGGCCTGTCTAGTCATTCGTTTCGAGCATCTGAACTGTGAAAATTTTGAGTTTCTCAAGCGTTTCCTACTTCCAAACTGCCACATCTCGCGAACGGATCGACCAATCCGCAAAATTTCTGTTGCATCTGAATGTAGAAACTGGCCCGATTACATCGGTATGCGTACTTTTCCCCTAGGCCGTTCTAGTTATTCGTTTCGAGCATCAGAACTGCGAAAATTTTGAGTTTCTCAAGCGTTTCTTACCTCCAAACTGCCACATCTCGCGAACGGATTGACCAATCCGCAAAATTTCTGTTGCATCTGAAAGTAGAAGCTCGCCCGATTACAACGGTATGCGCACTTTTCCCCTAGGCCGTTCTAGTTATTCGTTTCGAGCATCAGAACTGCGAAAATTTTGAGTTTCTCGAGCGTTTCTTACCTCCAAACTGCCATATCTCGCGAACGGATTGACCAATCCGCAAAATTTCTGTTTCATCTGAAAGTAGAAACTCGCCCGATTACAACGGTATGCGCACTTTTCCCCTAGGCGGTTCTAGTTATTTGTTTCGAGCATCAGAACTGCGAAAATTTTGAGTTTCTCAAGCGTTTCTTACTTCCAAACTGCCACATCTCGCGAACGGATCGACCAATCCGAAAAATTTCTGTTGCATCTGAAAGTAGAAACTCGCCCGGTTACTTCGGTATGCGTACTTTTCCCCTAGGCCGTTCTAGTTATTCGCTTCGAGCATCAGAACTGTGAAAATTTTGAGTTTCTCAAGCGTATCTTACCTCCAAACAGCCACATCTCGCGAACGGATTGACCAATCCGCAAAATTTCTGTTGCATCTGAAAGTAGAAACTCGCCTGATTACAACGGTATGTGTAGTTTTCCACTAGACCGTTCCAGTTATTCGTTTCGAGCATCAGAACTGCGAAAATTTTGAGTTTCTCAAGCGTTTCTTACCTCCAAACTGCCATATCACGCGAACGGATTGACCAATCCGCAAAATTTCTGTTGCATTTGAAAGTAGAAACTCGCCCGATTACAACGGTATGCGCACTTTTCCCCTGGGCCGTTCTAGTTATTCGTTTCGAGCATCAGAACTGCAAAAATTTTGAGTTTCTCAAGCGTTTCTTACCTCCAAACTGCCATATCGAGCGAACGGATTGACCAATCCGCAAAATTTCTGTTGCATCTGAAAGTAGAAACTCGCCCGATTACAACGGTATGTGTAGTTTTCCCCTAGGCCGTTCCAGTTATTCGTTTCGAGCATCAGAACTGCGAAAATTTTGAGTTTCTCAAGCGTTTCTTACATCCAAACGGCCATATCTCGCGAACGGATTGACCAATCCGCATAATTTCTGTTGCATCTGAAAGTAGAAACTCGCCCGATTACATCGGTATGCGCACTTTTCCCCTAGGCCGTTCTAGTTATTCGTTTCGAGCATCAGAATTGCGAAAATTTTGAGTTTCTCAAGCGTTTCTTACCTCCAAACTGCCACATCTCGCGAACGGATTAACCAATCCGCAAAATTTCTGTTGCATCTGAAAGTAGAAACTCGCCCGATTACAACGGTAGGTGTAGTTTTCCCCTAGGCCGTTCTAGTTATTCGTTTCGGGCATCAGAACTGCGAAAATTTTGAGTTCCTCAAGCGTTTCTTACCTCCAAACTGCCATATCTCGCGAACGGATTGACCAGTCCGCATAATTTCTGTTGCATCTGAAAGTACAAACTCGCCCGATTACAACGGTATGCGTACTTCTCCCCTAGGCCGTTCTAGTCATTCGTTTCGAGCATCAGAACTGCGAAAATTTTGAGTTTCTCAAGCGTTTCTTATCTCCAAACTGCCATAACTCGCGAACGGATTGATCAATCCGCAAAATTTCTGTTGCATCTGAAAGTAGAAACTCGCCCGATTACAAAGGTATGCGCACTTTTCCCCTAGGCAGTTCTAGTTATTCGTTTCGAGCATCAGAACTGCGAAAATTTTGAGTTTCTCAAGCGTTTCTTACCTCCAAACTGCCATATCGAGCGAACGGATTGACCAATCCGCAAAATTTCTGTTGCATCTGAAAGTAGAAACTCGCCCGATTGCAACGGTAGGTGTAGTTTTCCCCTAGGCCGTTCTAGTTATTCGTTTCGAGCATCAGAACTGCGATAATTTTGAGTTTCTCAAGCGTTTCTTACTTCCAAACTGCCACATCTCGCGAACGGATCGACCAATCCGCAAAATTTCTGTTGCATCTGAAAGTAGAAACTCGCCCGATTACAACGGTATGCGTACTCCTCCCCTAGGCCGTTCTAGTCATTCGTTTCGAGCATCAGAACTGCGAAAATTTTGAGTTTCTCGAGCGTTTCTTACCTCCAAACTGCCATATCGAGCGAACGGATTGACCAATCCGCAAAATTTCTGTTGCATCTGAAAATAGAAACTCGCCCGATTACAACGCTAGGTGTAGTTTTCCCCTAGGCCGTTCTAGTTATTCGTTTCGAGCATCAGAACTGCGAAAATTTTGAGTTTCTCAAGCGTTTCTTACCCCCAAACTGCCATATCGAGCGAACGGATTGACCAATCCGCAAAATTTCTGTTGCATCTGAAAGTAGAAACTCGCCCGATTACAACGCTAGGTGTAGTTTTCCCCTAGGCCGTTCTAGTTATTCGTTTCGAGCATCAGAACTGCGAAAATTTTGAGTTTCTCAAGCGTTTCTTACCTCCAAACTACCACATCTCGCGAACGGATTAACCAATCCGCAAAATTTCTGTTGCATCTGAAAGTAGAAACTCGCCCGATTACAACGGTAGGTGTAGTTTTTCCCTAGGCCGTTCTAGTTATTCGTTTCGGGCATCAGAACTGCGAAAATTTTGAGTTCCTCAAGCGTTTCTTACCCTCAAACTGCCATATCTCGCGAACGGATTGACCAGTCCGCATAATTTCTGTTGCATCTGAAAGTAGAAACTCGCCCGATTACAACGGTATGCGCACTTTTCCCCTAGGCGGTTCTAGTTATTTGTTTCGAGCATAAGAACTGGGAAAATTTTGAGTTTCTCAAGCGTTTCTTACTTCCAAACTGCCACATCTCGCGAACGGATCGACCAATCCGAAAAATTTCTGTTGCATCTGAAAGTAGAAACCCGCCCGATTACATCGGTATGCGTACTTTTCCCCTAGGCCGTTCTAATTATTCGCTTCGAGCATCAGAACTGTGAAAATTTTGAGTTTCTCAAGCGTATCTTACCTCCAAACAGCCACATCTCGCGAACGGATTGACCAATCCGCAAAATTTCTGTTTCATCTGAAAGTAGAAACTCGCCTGATTACAAAGGTATGTGTAGTCTTCCACTAGACCGTTCCAGTTATTCGTTTCGAGCATCAGAACTGCGAAAATTTTGAGTTTCTCAAGCGTTTCTTACCTCCAAACTGCCATATCACGCGAACGGATTGACCAATCCGCAAAATTTCTGTTGCATTTGAAAGTAGAAACTCGCCCGATTACAACGGTATGCGCAATTTTCCCCTGGGCCGTTCTAGTTATTCGTTTCGAGCATCAGAACTGCGAAAATTTTGAGTTTCTCAAGCGTTTCTTACATCCAAACGGCCATATCTCGCGAACCGATTGACCAATCCGCATGATTTCTGTTGCATCTGAAAGTAGATACTCGCCCGATTACAACGGTATGGGTGCTTCTCCCCTAGGCCGTTCTAGTCATTCGTTTCGAGCCTCAGAACTGCGAAAATTTTGAGTTTCTCAAGCGTTTCTTATCTCCAAACTGCCATAACTCGCGAACGGATTGATCAATCCGCAAAATTTCTGTTGCATCTGAAAGTAGAAACTCGCCCGATTACAACGGTATGCGTACTTCTCCCCTAGGCAGTTCTAGTTATTCGTTTCGAGCATCAGAACTGCGAGTATTTTGAGTTTCTCAAGCGTTTCTTACCTCCATACTGCCATATCGAGCGAACGGATTGACCAATCCGCAAAATTTCTGTTGCATCTGAAAGTAGAAACTCGCCCGATTACAACGGTAGGTGTAGTTTTCCCCTAGGCCGTTCTAGTTATTCGTTTCGAGCATCAGAACTGCGAAAATTTTGAGTTTCTCAAGCGTTTCTTACATACAAACGGCCATATCTCGCGAACGGATTGACCAATCCGCATAATTTCTGTTGCATCTGAAAGTAGAAACTCGCCCGATTACATCGGTATGCGCACTTTTCCCCTAGGCCGTTCTAGTTATTCGTTTCGAGCATCAGAATTGCGAAAATTTTGAGTTTCTCAAGCGTTTCTTTCCTCCAAACTGCCACATCTCGCGAACGGATTAACCAATCCGCAAAATTTCTGTTGCATCTGAAAGTAGAAACTCGCCCGATTACAACGGTAGGTGTAGTAATCCCCTAGGCCGTTGTAGTTATTCGTTACGGGCATCGGAACTGCGAAAATTTTGAGTTCCTCAAGCGTTTCTTACCTCCAAACTGCCATATCTCGCGAACGGATTGACCAGTCCGCATAATTTCTGTTGCATCTGAAAGTACAAACTCGCCCGATTACAACGGTATGCGTACTTCTCCCCTAGGCCGTTCTAGTCATTCGTTTCGAGCATCAGAACTGCGAAAATTTTGAGTTTCTCAAGCGTTTCTTATCTCCAAACTGCCATAACTCGCGAACGGATTGATCAATCCGCAAAATTTCTGCTGCATCTGAAAGTAGAAACTCGCCCGATTACATCGGTATGCGCACTTTTCCCCTAGGCAGTTCTAGTTATTCGTTTCGAGCATCAGAACTGCGAAAATTTTGAGTTTCTCAAGCGTTTCTTACCTCCAAACTGCCATATCGAGCGAACGGATTGACCAATCCGCAAAATTTCTGTTGCATCTGAAAGTAGAAACTCGCCCGATTGCAACGGTAGGTGTAGTTTTCCCCTAGGCCGTTCTAGTTATTCGTTTCGAGCATCAGAACTGCGATAATTTTGAGTTTCTCAAGCGTTTCTTACTTCCAAACTGCCACATCTCGCGAACGGATCGAACAATCCGCAAAATTTCTGTTGCATCTGAAAGTAGAAACTCGCCCGATTACAACGGTATGCGTACTTCTCCCCTAGGCCGTTCTAGTCATTCGTTTCGAGCATCAGAACTGCGAAAATTTTGAGTTTCTCGAGCGTTTCTTACCTCCAAACTGCCATATCGAGCGAACGGATTGACCATTCCGCAAAATTTCTGTTGCATCTGAAAGTAGAAACTCGCCCGATTACAACGCTAGGTGTAGTTTTCCCCTAGGCCGTTCTAGTTATTCGTTTCGAGCATCAGAACTGCGAAAATTTTGAGTTTCTCAAGCGTTTCTTACCCCCAAACTGCCATATCGAGCGAAAGGATTGACCAATCCGCAAAATTTCTGTTGCATCTGAAAGTAGAAACTCGCCCGATTACAACGCTAGGTGTAGTTTTCCCCTAGGCCGTTCTAGTTATTCGTTTCGAGCATCAGAACTGCGAAAATTTTGAGTTTCTCAAGCGTTTCTTACCTCCAAACTACCACATCTCGCGAACGGATTAACCAATCCGCAAAATTTCTGTTGCATCTGAAAGTAGAAACTCGCCCGATTACAACGGTAGGTGTAGTTTTCCCCTAGGCCGTTCTAGTTATTCGTTTCGGGCATCAGAACTGCGAAAATTTTGAGTTCCTCAAGCGTTTCTTACCCCCAAACTGCCATATCTCGCGAACGGATTGACCAGTCCGCATAATTTCTGTTGCATCTGAAAGTAGAAACTCGCCCGATTACAACGGTATGCGTACTTCTCCCCTAGGCCGTTCTACTCATTCGTTTCGAGCATCAGAACTGCGAAAATTTTGAGTTTCTCAAGCGTTTCTTACTTCCAAACTGCCACATCTCGCGAACGGATCGACCAATCCGAAAAATTTCTGTTGCATCTGAAAGTAGAAACTCGCCCGATTACAACGGTATGCGCACTTTTCCCCTAGGCGGTTCTAGTTATTTGTTTCGAGCATAAGAACTGGGAAAATTTTGAGTTTCTCAAGCGTTTCTTTCTTCCAAACTGCCACATCTCGCGAACGGATCGACCAATCCGAAAAATTTCTGTTGCATCTGAAAGTAGAAACCCGCCCGATTACATCGGTATGCGTACTTTTCCCCTAGGCCGTTCTAATTATTCGCTTCGAGCATCAGAACTGTGAAAATTTTGAGTTTCTCAAGCGTATCTTACCTCCAAACAGCCACATCTCGCGAACGGATTGACCAATCCGCAAAATTTCTGTTTCATCTGAAAGTAGAAACTCGCCTGATTACAACGGTATGTGTAGTTTTCCACTAGACCGTTCCAGTTATTCGTTTCGAGCATCAGAACTGCGAAAATTTTGAGTTTCTCAAGCGTTTCTTACCCCCAAACTGCCATATCGAGCGAACGGATTGACCAATCCGCAAAATTTCTGTTGCATTTGAAAGTAGAAACTCGCCCGATTACAACGGTATGCGCACTTTTCCCCTGGGCCGTTCTAGTTATTCGTTTCGAGCATCAGAACTGCGAAAATTTTGAGTTTCTCAAGCGTTTCTTACATCCAAACGGCCATATCTCGCGAACCGATTGACCAATCCGCATGATTTCTGTTGCTTCTGAAAGTAGATACTCGCCCGATTACAACGGTATGGGTGCTTCTCCCCTAGGCCGTTCTAGTTATTCGTTTCGAGCATCAGAACTGTGAAAATTTTGAGTTTCTCAAGCGTTTCTTATCTCCAAACTGCCATAACTCGCGAACGGATTGATCAATCCGCAAAATTTCTGTTGCATCTGAAAGTAGAAACTCGCCCAATTACAACGGTATGCGCACTTTTTCCCTAGGCAGTTCTAGTTATTCGTTTCGAGCATCAGAACTGCGAAAATTTTGAGTTTCTCAAGCGTTTCTTACCTCCAAACTGCCATATCGAGCGAACGGATTGACCAATCCGCAAAATTTCTGTTGCATCTGAAAGTAGAAACTCGCCCGATTGCAACGGTATGTGTAGTTTTCCACTAGACCGTTCTAGTTATTCGCTTCGAGCATCAGAACTGTGAAAATTTTGAGTTTCTCTAGCGTTTCTTACCTCCAAACAGCCACATCTCGCGAACGGATTGATAAATCCGCAAAATTTCTGTTGCATCTGAAAGTAGAAACTCGCCCGATTACAACGGTATGTGTAGTTTTCCCCTAGGCCGTTCCAGTTATTCGTTTCGAGCATCAGAACTGCGAAAATTTTGAGTTTCTCAAGCGTTTCTTACCTCCAAACTGCCATATCTCGCGAACGGATTGACCGATCCGCAAAATTTCTATTGCATCTGAAAGTAGAAACTCGCCCGATTACAACGGTCTGCGCACTTTTCCCCTAGGCTTTCTAGTTATTCGTTTCAAGCATCAGAACTGCGAAAATTTTGAGTTTCTCAAGCGTTTCTTACATCCAAGCGGCCATATCTCGCGAACGGATTGACCAATCCGCATAATTTCTGTTGCATCTGAAAGTAGAAACTCGCCCGATTACAACGGTATGCGTACTTCTCCCCTACGCCGTTCTAGTTATTCGTTTCGAGCATCAGAACTGCGAAAATTTTGAGTTTCTCAAGCGTTTCTTACATCCAAACGGCCATATCTCGCGAACCGATTGACCAATCCGCATGATTTCTGTTGCATCTGAAAGTAGAAACTCGCCCGATTACAACGGTATGCGTGCTTCTCCCCTAGGCCGTTCTAGTCATTCGTTTCGAGCATCAGAACTGCGAAAATTATGAGTTTCTCAAGCGTTTCTTACTTCCAAACTGCCACATCTCGCGAACGGATCGACCAATCCGAAAAATTTCTGTTGCATCTGAAAGTAGAAACTCGCCCGATTACAACGGTATGCGTACTTTTCCCCTAGGCCGTTCTAGTTATTCGCTTCGAGCATCAGAACTGTGAAAATTTTGAGTTTCTCAAGCGTATCTTACCTCCAAACAGCCACATCTCGCGAACGGATTGACCAATCCGCAAAATTTCTGTTTCATCTGAAAGTAGAAACTCGCCTGATTACAACGGTATGTGTAGTTTTCCACTAGACCGTTCCAGTTATTCGTTTCGAGCATCAGAACTGCGAAAATTTTGAGTTTCTCAAGCGTTTCTTACCTCCAAACTGCCATATCACGCGAACGGATTGACCAATCCGCAAAATTTCTGTTGCATTTGAAAGTAGAAACTCGCCCGATTACAACGGTATGCGCACTTTTCCCCTGGGCCGTTCTAGTTATTCGTTTCGAGCATCAGAACTGCGAAAATTTTGAGTTTCTCAAGCGTTTCTTACATCCAAACGGCCATATCTCGCGAACCGATTGACCAATCCGCATGATTTCTGTTGCATCTGAAAGTAGAAACTCGCCCGATTACAACGGTATGCGTACTTCTCCCCTAGGCCGTTCTAGTCATTCGTTTCGAGCATCAGAACTGCGTAAATTTTGAGTTTCTCGAGCGTTTCTTACCTCCAAACTGCCATATCGAGCGAACGGATTGACCAATCCGCAAAATTTCTGTTGCATCTGAAAGTAGAAACTCGCCCGATTACAACGCTAGGTGTAGTTTTCCCCTAGGCCGTTCTAGTTATTCGTTTCGAGCATCAGAATTGCGAAAATTTTGAGTTTCTCAAGCGTTTCTTACTTCCAAACTGCCACATTTCGCGAACGGATCGACCAATCCGCAAAATTTCTGTTGCATCTGAAAGTAGAAACTCGCCCGATTACAACGGTATGTGTAGTTTTCCCCTAGGCCGTTCCAGTTATTCGTTTCGAGCATCAGAACTGCGAAAATTTTGAGTTTCTCAAGCGTTTCTTACATCCAAACTGCCACATCTCGCGAACGGATTGACCGATCCGCAAAATTTCTATTGCATCTGAAAGTAGAAACTCGCCCGATTCCAACGGTATGCGCACTTTTCCCCTAGGCTTTCTAGTTATTCGTTTCAAGCATCAGAACTGCGAAAATTTAGAGTTT
Organism: Ptiloglossa arizonensis; assembly: GCF_051014685.1. Classification (NCBI taxonomy): domain Eukaryota; kingdom Metazoa; phylum Arthropoda; class Insecta; order Hymenoptera; family Colletidae; genus Ptiloglossa; species Ptiloglossa arizonensis. The sequence goes on along the minus strand of NW_027478907.1, from coordinate 190,326 downwards.
CTCAAGCGTTTCTTACATCCAAGCGGCCATATCTCGCGAACGGATTGACCAATCCGCATAATTTCTGTTGCATCTGAAAGTAGAAACTCGCCCGATTACATCGGTATGCGCACTTTTCCCCTAGGCAGTTCTAGTTATTCGTTTCGAGCATCAGAATTGCGAAAATTTTGAGTTTCTCAAGCGTTTCTTACCTCCAAACTGCCACATCTCGCGAACGGATTAACCAATCCGCAAAATTTCTGTTGCATCTGAAACTAGAAACTCGCCCGATTACAACGGTAGGTGTAGTTTTCCCCTAAGCCGTTCTAGTTATTCGTTTCGGGCATCAGAACTGCGAAAATTTTGAGTTCCTCAAGCGTTTCTTACCCCCAAACTTCCATATCTCGCGAACGGATTGACCAGTCCGCATAATTTCTGTCGCATCTGAAAGTAGAAACTCGCCCGATTACAACGGTATGCGTACTTCTCCCCTAGGCCGTTCTAGTCATTCGTTTCGAGCATCAGAACTGCGAAAATTTTGAGTTTCTCAAGCGTTTCTTACCTCCAAACTACCATATCGAGCGAACGGATTGATCAATCCGCAAAATTTCTGTTGCATCTGAAAGTAGAAACTCGCCCGATTACAACGGTAGGTGTAGTTTTCCCCTAGGCCGTTCTAGTTATTCGTTACGAGCATCAAAACTGCGAAAATTTTGAGTTTCTCAAGCGTTTCTTACATCCAAACGGCCATATCTCGCGAACCGATTGACCAATCCGCATGATTTCTGTTGCATCTGAAAGTAGAAACTCGCCCGATTACAACGGCATACGCACTTTTACCCTAGGCCGTTCTAGTCATTCGTTTCGAGCATCAGAACTGTGAAAATTTTGAGTTTCTCAAGCGTTTCCTACTTCCAAACTGCCACATCTCGCGAACGGATCGACCAATCCGCAAAATTTCTGTTGCATCTGAAAGTAGAAACTGGCCCGATTACATCGGTATGCGTACTTTTCCCCTAGGCCGTTCTAGTTATTCGTTTCGAGCATCAGAACTGCGAAAATTTTGAGTTTCTCAAGCGTTTCTTACCTCCAAACTGCCACATCTCGCGAACGGATTGACCAATCCGCAAAATTTCTGTTGCATCTGAAAGTAGAAACTCGCCCGATTACAACGGTAGGTGTAGTTTGCCCCTAGGCCGTTCCAGTTATTCGTTTCGAGCATCAGAACTGCGAAAATTTTGAGTTTCTCAAGCGTTTCTTACATCCAAACTGCCATATCTCGCGAACGGATCGACCAATCCGCAAAATTTCTGTTGCATCTGAAAGTAGAAACTCGCCCGATTACAACGGTATGCGCACTTTTCCCCTAGGCAGTTCTAGTTATTCGTTTCGAGCATCAGAACTGCGAAAATTTTGAGTTTCTCGAGCGTTTCTTACCTCCAAACTGCCATATCGAGCGAACGGATTGACCAATCCGCAAAATTTCTGTTGCATCTGAAAGTAGAAAATCGCCCGATTACAACGGTAGGTGTAGTTTGCCCCTAGGCCGTTCTAGTTATTCGTTTCGAGCATCAGAACTGCGAAAATTTTGAGTTTCTCAAGCGTTTCTTACTTCCAAACTGCCACATCTCGCGAACGGATCGACCAATCCGCAAAATTTCTGTTGCATCTGAAAGTAGAAACTCGCCCGATTACAACGGTATGTGTAGTTTTCCCCTAGGTCGTTCCAGTTATTCGTTTCGAGCATCAGAACTGCGAAAATTTTGAGTTTCTCAAGCGTTTCTTACCTCCAAACTGCCATATCTCGCGAAAGGATTGACCGATCCGCAAAATTTCTGTTGCATCTGAAAGTAGAAACTCGCCCGATTACAACGGTATGCGCACTTTTCCCCTAGGCAGTTCTAGTTATTCGTTTCGAGCATCAGAACTGCGAAAATTTTGAGTTTCTCAAGCGTTTCTTACCTCCAAACTACCATATCGAGCGAACGGATTGACCAATCCGCAAAATTTCTGTTGCATCTGAAAGTAGAAACTCGCCCGATTACAACGGTAGGTGTAGTTTTCCCCTAGGCCGTTCTAGTTATTCGTTTCGAGCATCAGAACTGCGAAAATTTTGAGTTTCTCAAGCGTTTCTTACATCCAAACGGCCATATCTCGCGAACCGATTGACCAATCCGCATGATTTCTGTTGCATCTGAAAGTAGAAACTCGCCCGATTACAACGGCATACGCAGTTTTACCCTAGGCCGTTCTAGTCATTCGTTTCGAGCATCAGAACTGTGAAAATTTTGAGTTTCTCAAGCGTTTCCTACTTCCAAACTGCCACATCTCGCGAACGGATCGACCAATCCGCAAAATTTCTGTTGCATCTGAAAGTAGAAACTGGCCCGATTACATCGGTATGCGTACTTTTCCCCTAGGCCGTTCTAGTTATTCGTTTCGAGCATCAGAACTGCGAAAATTTTGAGTTTCTCAAGCGTTTCTTACCTCCAAACTGCCACATCTCGCGAACGGATTGACCAATCCGCAAAATTTCTGTTGCATCTGAAAGTAGAAACTCGCCCGATTACAACGGTAGGTGTAGTTTTCCCCTAGGCCGTTCTAGTTATTCGTTTCGGGCATCAGAACTGCGAAAATTTTGAGTTTCTCAAGCGTTTCTTACCTCCAAACTGCCATATCTCGCGAACGGATTGACCGATCCGCAAAATTTCTATTGCATCTGAAAGTAGAAACTCGCCCGATTACAACGGTCTGCGCACTTTTCCCCTAGGCTTTCTAGTTATTCGTTTCAAGCATCAGAACTGCGAAAATTTAGAGTTTCTCAAGCGTTTCTTACATCCAAGCGGCCATATCTCGCGAACGGATTGACCAATCCGCATAATTTCTGTTGCATCTGAAAGTAGAAACTCGCCCGATTACAACGGTATGCGTACTTCTCCCCTACGCCGTTCTAGTTATTCGTTTCGAGCATCAGAACTGCGAAAATTTTGAGTTTCTCAAGCGTTTCTTACATCCAAACGGCCATATCTCGCGAACCGATTGACCAATCCGCATGATTTCTGTTGCATCTGAAAGTAGAAACTCGCCCGATTACAACGGTATGCGTGCTTCTCCCCTAGGCCGTTCTAGTCATTCGTTTCGAGCATCAGAACTGCGAAAATTATGAGTTTCTCAAGCGTTTCTTACTTCCAAACTGCCACATCTCGCGAACGGATCGACCAATCCGAAAAATTTCTGTTGCATCTGAAAGTAGAAACTCGCCCGATTACAACGGTATGCGTACTTTTCCCCTAGGCCGTTCTAGTTATTCGCTTCGAGCATCAGAACTGTGAAAATTTTGAGTTTCTCAAGCGTATCTTACCTCCAAACAGCCACATCTCGCGAACGGATTGACCAATCCGCAAAATTTCTGTTTCATCTGAAAGTAGAAACTCGCCTGATTACAACGGTATGTGTAGTTTTCCACTAGACCGTTCCAGTTATTCGTTTCGAGCATCAGAACTGCGAAAATTTTGAGTTTCTCAAGCGTTTCTTACCTCCAAACTGCCATATCACGCGAACGGATTGACCAATCCGCAAAATTTCTGTTGCATTTGAAAGTAGAAACTCGCCCGATTACAACGGTATGCGCACTTTTCCCCTGGGCCGTTCTAGTTATTCGTTTCGAGCATCAGAACTGCGAAAATTTTGAGTTTCTCAAGCGTTTCTTACATCCAAACGGCCATATCTCGCGAACCGATTGACCAATCCGCATGATTTCTGTTGCATCTGAAAGTAGAAACTCGCCCGATTACAACGGTATGCGTACTTCTCCCCTAGGCCGTTCTAGTCATTCGTTTCGAGCATCAGAACTGCGTAAATTTTGAGTTTCTCGAGCGTTTCTTACCTCCAAACTGCCATATCGAGCGAACGGATTGACCAATCCGCAAAATTTCTGTTGCATCTGAAAGTAGAAACTCGCCCGATTACAACGCTAGGTGTAGTTTTCCCCTAGGCCGTTCTAGTTATTCGTTTCGAGCATCAGAACTGCGAAAATTTTGAGTTTCTCAAGCGTTTCTTACTTCCAAACTGCCACATTTCGCGAACGGATCGACCAATCCGCAAAATTTCTGTTGCATCTGAAAGTAGAAACTCGCCCGATTACAACGGTATGTGTAGTTTTCCCCTAGGCCGTTCCAGTTATTCGTTTCGAGCATCAGAACTGCGAAAATTTTGAGTTTCTCAAGCGTTTCTTACATCCAAACTGCCACATCTCGCGAACGGATTGACCGATCCGCAAAATTTCTATTGCATCTGAAAGTAGAAACTCGCCCGATTCCAACGGTATGCGCACTTTTCCCCTAGGCTTTCTAGTTATTCGTTTCAAGCATCAGAACTGCGAAAATTTAGAGTTTCTCAAGCGTTTCTTACATCCAAGCGGCCATATCTCGCGAACGGATTGACCAATCCGCATAATTTCTATTGCATCTGAAAGTAGAAACTCGCCCGATTACATCGGTATGCGCACTTTTCCCCTAGGCAGTTCTAGTTATTCGTTTCGAGCATCAGAATTGCGAAAATTTTGAGTTTCTCAAGCGTTTCTTACCTCCAAACTGCCACATCTCGCAAACGGATTAACCAATCCGCAAAATTTCTGTTGCATCTGAAACTAGAAACTCGCCCGATTACAACGGTAGGTGTAGTTTTCCCCTAAGCCGTTCTAGTTATTCGTTTCGGGCATCAGAACTGCGAAAATTTTGAGTTCCTCAAGCGTTTCTTACCCCCAAACTTCCATATCTCGCGAACGGATTGACCAGTCCGCATAATTTCTGTCGCATCTGAAAGTAGAAACTCGCCCGATTACAACGGTATGCGTACTTCTCCCCTAGGCCGTTCTAGTCATTCGTTTCGAGCATCAGAACTGCGAAAATTTTGAGTTTCTCAAGCGTTTCTTACCTCCAAACTACCATATCGAGCGAACGGATTGATCAATCCGCAAAATTTCTGTTGCATCTGAAAGTAGAAACTCGCCCGATTACAACGGTAGGTGTAGTTTTCCCCTAGGCCGTTCTAGTTATTCGTTACGAGCATCAAAACTGCGAAAATTTTGAGTTTCTCAAGCGTTTCTTACATCCAAACGGCCATATCTCGCGAACCGATTGACCAATCCGCATGATTTCTGTTGCATCTGAAAGTAGAAACTCGCCCGATTACAACGGCATACGCACTTTTACCCTAGGCCGTTCTAGTCATTCGTTTCGAGCATCAGAACTGTGAAAATTTTGAGTTTCTCAAGCGTTTCCTACTTCCAAACTGCCACATCTCGCGAACGGATCGACCAATCCGCAAAATTTCTGTTGCATCTGAAAGTAGAAACTGGCCCGATTACATCGGTATGCGTACTTTTCCCCTAGGCCGTTCTAGTTATTCGTTTCGAGCATCAGAACTGCGAAAATTTTGAGTTTCTCAAGCGTTTCTTACCTCCAAACTGCCACATCTCGCGAACGGATTGACCAATCCGCAAAATTTCTGTTGCATCTGAAAGTAGAAACTCGCCCGATTACAACGGTAGGTGTAGTTTGCCCCTAGGCCGTTCCAGTTATTCGTTTCGAGCATCAGAACTGCGAAAATTTTGAGTTTCTCAAGCGTTTCTTACATCCAAACTGCCATATCTCGCGAACGGATCGACCAATCCGCAAAATTTCTGTTGCATCTGAAAGTAGAAACTCGCCCGATTACAACGGTATGCGCACTTTTCCCCTAGGCAGTTCTAGTTATTCGTTTCGAGCATCAGAACTGCGAAAATTTTGAGTTTCTCGAGCGTTTCTTACCTCCAAACTGCCATATCGAGCGAACGGATTGACCAATCCGCAAAATTTCTGTTGCATCTGAAAGTAGAAACTCGCCCGATTACAACGGTAGGTGTAGTTTGCCCCTAGGCCGTTCTAGTTATTCGTTTCGAGCATCAGAACTGCGAAAATTTTGAGTTTCTCAAGCGTTTCTTACTTCCAAACTGCCACATCTCGCGAACGGATCGACCAATCCGCAAAATTTCTGTTGCATCTGAAAGTAGAAACTCGCCCGATTACAACGGTATGTGTAGTTTTCCCCTAGGTCGTTCCAGTTATTCGTTTCGAGCATCAGAACTGCGAAAATTTTGAGTTTCTCAAGCGTTTCTTACCTCCAAACTGCCATATCTCGCGAAAGGATTGACCGATCCGCAAAATTTCTGTTGCATCTGAAAGTAGAAACTCGCCCGATTACAACGGTATGCGCACTTTTCCCCTAGGCAGTTCTAGTTATTCGTTTCGAGCATCAGAACTGCGAAAATTTTGAGTTTCTCAAGCGTTTCTTACCTCCAAACTACCATATCGAGCGAACGGATTGACCAATCCGCAAAATTTCTGTTGCATCTGAAAGTAGAAACTCGCCCGATTACAACGGTAGGTGTAGTTTTCCCCTAGGCCGTTCTAGTTATTCGTTTCGAGCATCAGAACTGCGAAAATTTTGAGTTTCTCAAGCGTTTCTTACATCCAAACGGCCATATCTCGCGAACCGATTGACCAATCCGCATGATTTCTGTTGCATCTGAAAGTAGAAACTCGCCCGATTACAACGGCATACGCAGTTTTACCCTAGGCCGTTCTAGTCATTCGTTTCGAGCATCAGAACTGTGAAAATTTTGAGTTTCTCAAGCGTTTCCTACTTCCAAACTGCCACATCTCGCGAACGGATCGACCAATCCGCAAAATTTCTGTTGCATCTGAAAGTAGAAACTGGCCCGATTACATCGGTATGCGTACTTTTCCCCTAGGCCGTTCTAGTTATTCGTTTCGAGCATCAGAACTGCGAAAATTTTGAGTTTCTCAAGCGTTTCTTACCTCCAAACTGCCACATCTCGCGAACGGATTGACCAATCCGCAAAATTTCTGTTGCATCTGAAAGTAGAAACTCGCCCGATTACAACGGTAGGTGTAGTTTTCCCCTAGGCCGTTCTAGTTATTCGTTTCGGGCATCAGAACTGCGAAAATTTTGAGTTTCTCAAGCGTTTCTTACCTCCAAACTGCCATATCTCGCGAACGGATTGACCGATCCGCAAAATTTCTATTGCATCTGAAAGTAGAAACTCGCCCGATTACAACGGTCTGCGCACTTTTCCCCTAGGCTTTCTAGTTATTCGTTTCAAGCATCAGAACTGCGAAAATTTAGAGTTTCTCAAGCGTTTCTTACATCCAAGCGGCCATATCTCGCGAACGGATTGACCAATCCGCATAATTTCTGTTGCATCTGAAAGTAGAAACTCGCCCGATTACAACGGTATGCGTACTTCTCCCCTACGCCGTTCTAGTTATTCGTTTCGAGCATCAGAACTGCGAAAATTTTGAGTTTCTCAAGCGTTTCTTACATCCAAACGGCCATATCTCGCGAACCGATTGACCAATCCGCATGATTTCTGTTGCATCTGAAAGTAGAAACTCGCCCGATTACAACGGTATGCGTACTTTTCCCCTAGGCCGTTCTAGTTATTCGCTTCGAGCATCAGAACTGTGAAAATTTTGAGTTTCTCAAGCGTATCTTACCTCCAAACAGCCACATCTCGCGAACGGATTGACCAATCCGCAAAATTTCTGTTTCATCTGAAAGTAGAAACTCGCCTGATTACAACGGTATGTGTAGTTTTCCACTAGACCGTTCCAGTTATTCGTTTCGAGCATCAGAACTGCGAAAATTTTGAGTTTCTCAAGCGTTTCTTACCTCCAAACTGCCATATCACGCGAACCGATTGACCAATCCGCATGATTTCTGTTGCATCTGAAAGTAGAAACTCGCCCGATTACAACGGTATGCGTACTTCTCCCCTAGGCCGTTCTAGTCATTCGTTTCGAGCATCAGAACTGCGAAAATTTTGAGTTTCTCGAGCGTTTCTTACCTCCAAACTGCCATATCGAGCGAACGGATTGACCAATCCGCAAAATTTCTGTTGCATCTGAAAGTAGAAACTCGCCCGATTACAACGCTAGGTGTAGTTTTCCCCTAGGCCGTTCTAGTTATTCGTTTCGAGCATCAGAACTGCGAAAATTTTGAGTTTCTCAAGCGTTTCTTACTTCCAAACTGCCACATTTCGCGAACGGATCGACCAATCCGCAAAATTTCTGTTGCATCTGAAAGTAGAAACTCGCCCGATTACAACGGTATGTGTAGTTTTCCCCTAGGCCGTTCCAGTTATTCGTTTCGAGCATCAGAACTGCGAAAATTTTGAGTTTCTCAAGCGTTTCTTACCTCCAAACTGCCACATCTGGCGAACGGATTGACCGATCCGCAAAATTTCTATTGCATCTGAAAGTAGAAGCTCGCCCGATTACAACGGTATGCGCACTTTTCCCCTAGGCTTTCTAGTTATTCGTTTCAAGCATCAGAACTGCGAAAATTTAGAGTTTCTCAAGCGTTTCTTACATCCAAGCGGCCATATCTCGCGAACGGATTGACCAATCCGCATAATTTCTGTTGCATCTGAAAGTAGAAACTCGCCCGATTACATCGGTATGCGCACTTTTCCCCTAGGCCGTTCTAGTTATTCGTTTCGAGCATCAGAACTGCGAAAATTTTGAGTTTCTCAAGCGTTTCTTACCTCCAAACTACCATATCGAGCGAACGGATTGACCAATCCGCAAAATTTCTGTTGCATCTGAAAGTAGAAACTCGCCCGATTACAACGGTAGGTGTAGTTTTCCCCTAGGCCGTTCTAGTTATTCGTTTCGAGCATCAGAACTGCGAAAATTTTGAGTTTCTCAAGCGTTTCTTACATCCAAACGGCCATATCTCGCGAACCGATTGACCAATCCGCATGATTTCTGTTGCATCTGAAAGTAGAAACTCGCCCGATTACAACGGCATACGCACTTTTACCCTAGGCCGTTCTAGTCATTCGTTTCGAGCATCAGAACTGTGAAAATTTTGAGTTTCTCAAGCGTTTCCTACTTCCAAACTGCCACATCTCGCGAACGGATCGACCAATCCGCAAAATTTCTGTTGCATCTGAAAGTAGAAACTCGCCCGATTATAACGGTATGCGTACTTCTCCCCTAGGCCGTTCTAGTCATTCGTTTCGAGCATCAGAACTGCGAAAATTTTGAGTTTCTCAAGCGTTTCTTATCTCCAAACTGCCATAACTCGCGAACGGATTGATCAATCCGCAAAATTTCTGTTGCTTCTGAAAGTAGAAACTCGCCCGATTACAACGGTATGCGCACTTTTCCCCTAGGCAGTTCTAGTTATTCGTTTCGAGCATCAGAACTGCGAAAATTTTGAGTTTCTCAAGCGTTTCTTACCTCCAAACTACCATATCGAGCGAACGGATTGACCAATCCGCAAAATTTCTGTTGCATCTGAAAGTAGAAACTCGCCCGATTACAACGGTAGGTGTAGTTTTCCCCTAGGCCGTTCTAGTTATTCGTTTCGAGCATCAGAACTGCGAAAATTTTGAGTTTCTCAAGCGTTTCTTACATCCAAACGGCCATATCTCGCGAACCGATTGACCAATCCGCATGATTTCTGTTGCATCTGAAAGTAGAAACTCGCCCGATTACAACGGCATACGCACTTTTACCCTAGGCCGTTCTAGTCATTCGTTTCGAGCATCAGAACTGTGAAAATTTTGAGTTTCTCAAGCGTTTCCTACTTCCAAACTGCCACATCTCGCGAACGGATCGACCAATCCGCAAAATTTCTGTTGCATCTGAAAGTAGAAACTGGCCCGATTACATCGGTATGCGTACTTTTCCCCTAGGCCGTTCTAGTTATTCGTTTCGAGCATCAGAACTGCGAAAATTTTGAGTTTCTCAAGCGTTTCTTACCTCCAAACTGCCACATCTCGCGAACGGATTGACCAATCCGCAAAATTTCTGTTGCATCTGAAAGTAGAAACTCGCCCGATTACAACGGTAGGTGTAGTTTTCCCCTAGGCCGTTCTAGTTATTCGTTTCGGGCATCAGAACTGCGAAAATTTTGAGTTTCTCAAGCGTTTCTTACCTCCAAACTGCCATATCTCGCGAACGGATTGACCGATCCGCAAAATTTCTATTGCATCTGAAAGTAGAAACTCGCCCGATTACAACGGTCTGCGCACTTTTCCCCTAGGCTTTCTAGTTATTCGTTTCAAGCATCAGAACTGCGAAAATTTAGAGTTTCTCAAGCGTTTCTTACATCCAAGCGGCCATATCTCGCGAACGGATTGACCAATCCGCATAATTTCTGTTGCATCTGAAAGTAGAAACTCGCCCGATTACAACGGTATGCGTACTTCTCCCCTACGCCGTTCTAGTTATTCGTTTCGAGCATCAGAACTGCGAAAATTTTGAGTTTCTCAAGCGTTTCTTACATCCAAACGGCCATATCTCGCGAACCGATTGACCAATCCGCATGATTTCTGTTGCATCTGAAAGTAGAAACTCGCCCGATTACAACGGTATGCGTGCTTCTCCCCTAGGCCGTTCTAGTCATTCGTTTCGAGCATCAGAACTGCGAAAATTATGAGTTTCTCAAGCGTTTCTTACTTCCAAACTGCCACATCTCGCGAACGGATCGACCAATCCGAAAAATTTCTGTTGCATCTGAAAGTAGAAACTCGCCCGATTACAACGGTATGCGTACTTTTCCCCTAGGCCGTTCTAGTTATTCGCTTCGAGCATCAGAACTGTGAAAATATTGAGTTTCTCAAGCGTATCTTACCTCCAAACAGCCACATCTCGCGAACGGATTGACCAATCCGCAAAATTTCTGTTTCATCTGAAAGTAGAAACTCGCCTGATTACAACGGTATGTGTAGTTTTCCACTAGACCGTTCCAGTTATTCGTTTCGAGCATCAGAACTGCGAAAATTTTGAGTTTCTCAAGCGTTTCTTACCTCCAAACTGCCATATCACGCGAACGGATTGACCAATCCGCAAAATTTCTGTTGCATTTGAAAGTAGAAACTCGCCCGATTACAACGGTATGCGCACTTTTCCCCTGGGCCGTTCTAGTTATTCGTTTCGAGCATCAGAACTGCGAAAATTTTGAGTTTCTCAAGCGTTTCTTACATCCAAACGGCCATATCTCGCGAACCGATTGACCAATCCGCATGATTTCTGTTGCATCTGAAAGTAGAAACTCGCCCGATTACAACGGTATGCGTACTTCTCCCCTAGGCCGTTCTAGTCATTCGTTTCGAGCATCAGAACTGCGAAAATTTTGAGTTTCTCGAGCGTTTCTTACCTCCAAACTGCCATATCGAGCGAACGGATTGACCAATCCGCAAAATTTCTGTTGCATCTGAAAGTAGAAACTCGCCCGATTACAACGCTAGGTGTAGTTTTCCCCTAGGCCGTTCTAGTTATTCGTTTCGAGCATCAGAACTGCGAAAATTTTGAGTTTCTCAAGCGTTTCTTACTTCCAAACTGCCACATTTCGCGAACGGATCGACCAATCCGCAAAATTCCTGTTGCATCTGAAAGTAGAAACTCGCCCGATTACAACGGTATGTGTAGTTTTCCCCTAGGCCGTTCCAGTTATTCGTTTCGAGCATCAGAACTGCGAAAATTTTGAGTTTCTCAAGCGTTTCTTACCTCCAAACTGCCACATCTGGCGAACGGATTGACCGATCCGCAAAATTTCTATTGCATCTGAAAGTAGAAGCTCGCCCGATTACAACGGTATGCGCACTTTTCCCCTAGGCTTTCTAGTTATTCGTTTCAAGCATCAGAACTGCGAAAATTTAGAGTTTCTCAAGCGTTTCTTACATCCAAGCGGCCATATCTCGCGAACGGATTGACCAATCCGCATAATTTCTGTTGCATCTGAAAGTAGAAACTCGCCCGATTACATCGGTATGCGCACTTTTCCCCTAGGCCGTTCTAGTTATTCGTTTCGAGCATCAGAATTGCGAAAATTTTGAGTTTCTCAAGCGTTTCTTACCTCCAAACTGCCACATCTCGCGAACGGATTAACCAATCCGCAAAATTTCTGTTGCATCTGAAAGTAGAAACTCGCCCGATTACAACGGTAGGTGTAGTTTTCCCCTAAGCCGTTCTAGTTATTCGTTTCGGGCATCAGAACTGCGAAAATTTTGAGTTCCTCAAGCGATTCTTACCCCCAAACTGCCATATCTCGCGAACAGATTGACCAGTCCGCATAATTTCTGTTGCATCTGAAAGTAGAAACTCGCCCGATTATAACGGTATGCGTACTTCTCCCCTAGGCCGTTCTAGTCATTCGTTTCGAGCATCAGAACTGCGAAAATTTTGAGTTTCTCAAGCGTTTCTTATCTCCAAACTGCCATAACTCGCGAACGGATTGATCAATCCGCAAAATTTCTGTTGCATCTGAAAGTAGAAACTCGCCCGATTACAACGGTATGCGCACTTTTCCCCTAGGCAGTTCTAGTTATTCGTTTCGAGCATCAGAACTGCGAAAATTTTGAGTTTCTCAAGCGTTTCTTACCTCCAAACTACCATATCGAGCGAACGGATTGACCAATCCGCAAAATTTCTGTTGCATCTGAAAGTAGAAACTCGCCCGATTACAACGGTAGATGTAGTTTTCCCCTAGGCCGTTCTAGTTATTCGTTTCGAGCATCAGAACTGTGAAAATTTTGAGTTTCTCAAGCGTTTCCTACTTCCAAACTGCCACATCTCGCGAACGGATCGACCAATCCGCAAAATTTCTGTTGCATCTGAAAGTAGAAACTGGCCCGATTACATCGGTATGCGTACTTTTCCTCTAGGCCGTTCTAGTTATTCGTTTCGAGCATCAGAACTGCGAAAATTTTGAGTTTCTCAAGCGTTTCTTACCTCCAAACTGCCACATCTCGCGAACGGATTGACCAATCCGCAAAATTTCTGTTGCATCTGAAAGTAGAAACTCGCCCGATTACAACGGTAGGTGTAGTTTTCCCCTAGGCCGTTCTAGTTATTCGTTTCGGGCATCAGAACTGCGAAAATTTTGAGTTCCTCAAGCGTTTCTTACCCCCAAACTGCCATATCTCGCGAACGGATTGACCAGTCCGCATAATTTCTGTTGCATCTGAAAGTAGAAACTCGCCCGATGACAACGGTATGCGTACTTCTCCCCTAGGCCGTTCTAGTCATTCGTTTCGAGCATCAGAACTGCGAAAATTTTGAGTTTCTCAAGCGTTTCTTATCTCCAAACTGCCATAACTCGCGAACGGATTGATCAATCCGCAAAATTTCTGTTGCATCTGAAAGTAGAAACTCGCCCGATTACAACGGTATGCGCACTTTTCACCTAGGCAGTTCTAGTTATTCGTTTCGAGCATCAGAACTGCGAAAATTTTGAGTTTCTCAAGCGTTTCTTACCTCCAAACTGCCATATCTCGCGAACGGATTGACCGATCCGCAAAATTTCTATTGCATCTGAAAGTAGAAACTCGCCCGATTACAACGGTCTGCGCACTTTTCCCCTAGGCTTTCTAGTTATTCGTTTCAAGCATCAGAACTGCGAAAATTTAGAGTTTCTCAAGCGTTTCTTACATCCAAGCGGCCATATCTCGCGAACGGATTGACCAATCCGCATAATTTCTGTTGCATCTGAAAGTAGAAACTCGCCCGATTACAACGGTATGCGTACTTCTCCCCTACGCCGTTCTAGTTATTCGTTTCGAGCATCAGAACTGCGAAAATTTTGAGTTTCTCAAGCGTTTCTTACATCCAAACGGCCATATCTCGCGAACCGATTGACCAATCCGCATGATTTCTGTTGCATCTGAAAGTAGAAACTCGCCCGATTACAACGGTATGCGCACTTTTCCCCTAGGCTTTCTAGTTATTCGTTTCAAGCATCAGAACTTCGAAAATTTAGAGTTTCTCAAGCGTTTCTTACGTCCAAACTGCCATACCTCGCGAACGGATTGACCAATCCGCAAAACTTCTGTTGCATCTGAAAGTAGAAACTGGCCCGATTACAACGGTAGGTTTAGTTTTCCCCTAGGCCGTCCTAGTTATTCGTTTCGAGCATCAGAACTGCGAAAATTTTGAGTTTCTCAAGCGTTTCTTACCTCCAAACTGCCATATCTCGCGAACGGATTGACCGATCCGCAACATTTCTATTGCATCTGAAAGTAGAAACTCGCCCGATTACAACGGTCTGCGCACTTTTCCCCTAGGCTTTCTAGTTATTCGTTTCAAGCATCAGAACTGCGAAAATTTAGAGTTTCTCAAGCGTTTCTTACATCCAAGCGGCCATATCTCGCGAACGGATAGACCAATCCGCATCATTTCTGTTGCATCTGAAAGTAGAAACTCGCCCGATTACAACGGTATGCGTGCTTCTCCCCTAGGCCGTTCTAGTCATTCGTTTCGAGCATCAGAACTGCGAAAATTATGAGTTTCTCAAGCGTTTCTTACTTCCAAACTATCACATCTCGCGAACGAATCGACCAATCCGAAAAATTTCTGTTGCATCTGAAAGTAGAAACTCGCCCGATTACAACGGTATGCGTACTTTTCCCCTAGGCCGTTCTAGTTATTCGCTTCGAGCATCAGAACTGTGAAAATTTTGAGTTTCTCAAGCGTATCTTACCTCCAAACAGCCACATCTCGCGAACGGATTGACCAATCCGCAAAATTTCTGTTTCATCTGAAAGTAGAAACTCGCCTGATTACAACGGTATGTGTAGTTTTCCACTAGACCGTTCCAGTTATTCGTTTCGAGCATCAGAACTGCGAAAATTTTGAGTTTCTCAAGCGTTTCTTACCTCCAAACTGCCATATCACGCGAACGGATTGACCAATCCGCAAAATTTCTGTTTCATCTGAAAGTAGAAACTCGCCTGATTACAACGGTATGTGTAGTTTTCCACTAGACCGTTCCAGTTATTCGTTTCGAGCATCAGAACTGCGAAAATTTTGAGTTTCTCAAGCGTTTCTTACCTCCAAACTGCCATATCACGCGAACGGATTGACCAATCCGCAAAATTTCTGTTGCATTTGAAAGTAGAAACTCGCCCGATTACAACGGTATGCGCACTTTTCCCCTGGGCCGTTCTAGTTATTCGTTTCGAGCATCAGAACTGCGAAAATTTTGAGTTTCTCAAGCGTTTCTTACATCCAAACGGCCATATCTCGCGAACCGATTGACCAATCCGCATGATTTCTGTTGCATCTGAAAGTAGAAGCTCGCCCGATTACAACGGTATGCGCACTTTTCCCCTAGGCTTTCTAGTTATTCGTTTCAAGCATCAGAACTGCGAAAATTTAGAGTTTCTCAAGCGTTTCTTACATCCAAGCGGCCACATCTCGCGAACGGATTGACCAATCCGCATAATTTCTGTTGCATCTGAAAGTAGAAACTCGCCCGATTACATCGGTATGCGCACTTTTCCCCTAGGCCGTTCTAGTTATTCGTTTCGAGCATCAGAATTGCGAAAATTTTGAGTTTCTCAAGCGTTTCTTACCTCCAAACTGCCACATCTCGCGAACGGATTAACCAATCCGCAAAATTTCTGTTGCATCTGAAAGTAGAAACTCGCCCGATTACAACGGTAGGTGTAGTTTTCCCCTAGGCCGTTCTAGTTATTCGTTTCGGGCATCAGAACTGCGAAAATTTTGAGTTCCTCAAGCGTTTCTTACCCCCAAACTGCCATATCCCGCGAACGGATTGACCAGTCCGCATAATTTCTGTAGCATCTGAAAGTAGAAACTCGCCCGATTACAACGGTATGCGTACTTCTCCCCTAGGCCGTTCTAGTCATTCGTTTCGAGCATCAGAACTGCGAAAATTTTGAGTTTCTCAAGCGTTTCTTATCTCCAAACTGCCATAACTAGCGAACGGATTGATCAATCCGCAAAATTTCTGTTGCATCTGAAAGTAGAAACTCGCCCGATTACAACGGTATGCGCACTTTTCCCCTAGGCAGGTCTAGTTATTCGTTTCGAGCATCAGAACTGCGAAAATTTTGAGTTTCTCAAGCGTTTCTTACCTCCAAACTGCCATATCGAGCGAACGGATTGACCAATCCGCAAAATTTCTGTTGTATCTGAAAGTAGAACTCGCCCGATTACAACGGTAGGTGTAGTTTTCCCCTAGGCCGTTCTAGTTATTCGTTTCGAGCATCAGAACTGCGAAAATTTTGAGTTTCTCTAGCGGTTCTTACTTCCAAACTGCCACATCTCGCGAACGGATCGACCAATCCGCAAAATTTCTGTTGCATCTGAAAGTAGAAACTCGCCCGATTTCAACGGCATACGCACTTTTACCCTAGGCAGTTCTAGTCATTCGTTTCGAGCATCAGAACTGTGAAAATTTTGAGTTTCTCAAGCGTTTCCTACTTCCAAACTGCCACATCTCGCGAACGGATCGACCAATCCGCAAAATTTCTGTTGCATCTGAAAGTAGAAACTGGCCCGATTACATCGGTATGCGTACTTTTCCCCTAGGCCGTTCTAGTTATTCGTTTCGAGCATCAGAACTGCGAAAATTTTGAGTTTCTCAAGCGTTTCTTACCTCCAAACTGCCACATCTCGCGAACGGATTGACCAATCCGCAAAATTTCTGTTGCATCTGAAAGTAGAAACTCGCCCGATTACAACGGTAGGTGTAGTTTTCCCCTAGGCTGTTCTAGTTATTCGTTTCGAGCATCAGAACTGCGAAAATTTTGAGTTTCTCAAGCGTTTCTTACCTCCAAACTGCCACATCTCGCGAACGGATTGACCAATCCGCAAAATTTCTGTTGCATCTGAAAGTAGAAACTCGCCCGATTACAACGGTAGGTATAGTTTTCCCCTAGGCCGTTCTAGTTATTCGTTTCGGGCATCAGAACTGCGAAAATTTTGAGTTTCTCAAGCGTTTCTTACCTCCAAACTGCCATATCTCGCGAACGGATTGACCAATCCGCAAAATTTCTGTTGCATCTGAAAGTAGAAACTCGCCGGATTACAACGGTATGCGCACTTTTCCCCTGGGCGGTTCTAGTTATTCGTTTCGTGCATCAGAACTGCGAAAATTTTGAGTTTCTAAAGCGTTTCTTATCTCCAAACTGCCATATCTCGCGAACGGATTGATCAATCCGCAAAATTTCTGTTGCATCTGAAAGTAGAAACTCGCCCGATTACAACGGTATGCGCACTTTTCCCCTAGGCGGTTCTAGTTATTTGTTTCGAGCATAAGAACTGCGAAAATTTTGAGTTTCTCAAGCGTTTCTTACTTCCAAACTGCCACATCTCACGAACGGATCGACCAATCCGAAAAATTTCTGTTGCATCTGAAAGTAGAAACTCGCCCGATTACATCGGTGTGCGTACTTTTCCCCTAGGCCGTTCTAGTTATTCGCTTCGAGCATCAGAACTGTGAAAATTTTGAGTTTCTCAAGCGTTTCTTACATCCAAACTGCCATATCACGCGAACGGATTGACCAATCCGCAAAATTTCTGTTGCATTTGAAAGTAGAAACTCGCCCGATTACAACGGTATGCGCACTTTTCCCCTGGGCCGTTCTCATTATTCGTTTCAAGCATCAGAAGTGCGAAAGTTTTGAGTTTCTCAAGCGTTTCTTACATCCAAACGGCCATATCTCGCGAACCAATTGACCAATCCGCATGATTTCTGTTGCATCTGAAAGTAGAAACTCGCCCGATTACAACGGTATGCGTGCTTCTCCCCTAGGCCGTTCTAGTCATTCGTTTCGAGCATCAGAACTGCAAAAATTTTGTGTTTCTCAAGCGTTTCTTATCTCCAAACTGCCATAACTCGCGAACGGATTGATCAATCCGCAAAATTTCTGTTGCATCTGAAAGTAGAAACTCGCCCGATTACAACGGTATGCGCACTTTTGCCCTAGGAAGTTCTAGTTATTCGTTTCGAGCATCAGAACTGCGAAAATTTTGAGTTTCTCAAGCGTTTCTTACCTCCAAACTGCCATATCGAGCGAACGGATTGACCAATCCGCAAAATTTCTGTTGCATCTGAAAGTAGAAACTCGCCCGATTACAACGGTAGGTGTAGTTTTCCCCTAGGCCGTTCTAGTTATACGTTTCGAGCATCAGAACTGCGAAAATTTTGAGTTTCTCAAGCGTTTCTTACTTCCAAACTGCCACATCTCGCGAACGGATCGACCAATCCGCAAAATTTCTGTTGCATCTGAAAGTAGAAACTCGCCCGATTACAACGGTATGTGTAGTTTTCCCCTAGGCCGTTCCAGTTATTCGTTTCGAGCATCAGAACTGCGAAAATTTTGAGTTTCTCAAGCGTTTCTTCCATCCAAACGGCCATATCTCGCGAACGGATTGACCCATCCGCATAATTACTGTTGCATCTGAAAGTAGAAACTCGCCCGATTACAACGGTATGCGTACTTCTCCCCTAAGCCGTTCTAGTCATTCGTTTCGAGCATCAGAACTGCGAAAATTTTGAGTTTCTCAAGCGTTTCTTATCTCCAAACTGCCATATCTCGCGAACGGATTGATCAACCCGCAAAATTTCTGTTGCATCTGAAAGTAGAAACTCGCCCGATTACAACGGTATGCGTACTTCTCCCCTAGGCCGTTCTAGTCATTCGTTTCGAGCATCAGAACTGCGAAAATTTTGAGTTTCTCAAGCGTTTCTTACTTCCAAACTGCCATATCTCGCGAACGGATCGACCAATCCGCAAAATTTCTGTTGCATCTGTAAGTAGAAACTCGCCCGATTACAACGGTATGTGTAGTTTTCCCCTAGGCCGTTCCAGTTATTCGTTTCGAGCATCAGAACTGCGAAAATTTTGAGTTTCTCAAGCGTTTCTTATCTCCAAACTGCCATAACTCGCGAACGGATTGATCAATCCGCAAAATTTCTGTTGCATCTGAAAGTAGAAACTCGCCCGATTACAACGGTATGCGCACTTTTCCCCTAGGCAGTTCTAGTAATTCGTTTCGAGCATCAGAACTGCGAAAATTTTGAGTTTCTCAAGCGTTTCTTCTCTCCAAACTGCCATATCGAGCGAACGGATTGACCAATCCGCAAAATTTCTGTTGCATCTGAAAGTAGAAACTCGCCCGATTACAACGGTAGGTGTAGTTTTCCCCTAGGCCGTTCTAGTTATTCGTTTCGAGCATCAGAACTGCGAAAATTTTGAGTTTCTCAAGGGTTTCTTATCTCCAAACAGCCACATCTCGCGAACGGATTGACCAATCCGCAAAATTTCTGTTTCATCTGAAAGTAGAAACTCGCCTGATTACAACGGTATGTGTAGTTTTCCACTAGACCGTTCCAGTTATTCGTTTCGAGCATCAGAACTGCGAAAATTTTGAGTTTCTCAAGCGTTTCTTACCTCCAAACTGCCATATTACGCGAACGGATTGACCAATCCGCAAAATTTCTGTTGCATTTGAAAGTAGAAACTCGCCCGATTACAACGGTATGCGCACTTTTCCCCTGGGCCGTTCTAGTTATTCATTTCGAGCATCAGAACTGCGAAAATTTTGAGTTTCTCAAGCGTTTCTTACATCCAAACGGCCATATCTCGCGAACCGATTGACCAATCCGCATGATTTCTGTTGCATCTGAAAGTAGAAACTCGCCCGATTACAACGGTATGCGTGCTTCTCCCCTAGGCCGTTCTAGTCATTCGTTTCGAGCATCAGAACTGCGAAAATTTTGAGTTTCTCAAGCGTTTCTTACTTCCAAACTGCCACATCTCGCGAACGGATCGACCAATCCGAAAAATTTCTGTTGCATCTGAAAGTAGAAACTCGCCCGATTACATCGGTGTGCGTACTTTTCCCCTAGGCCGTTCTAGTTATTCGCTTCGAGCATCAGAACTGTGAAAATTTTGAGTTTCTCAAGCGTATCTTACATCCAAACAGCCACATCTCGCGAACGGATTGACCAATCCGCAAAATTTCTGTTTCATCTGAAGGTAGAAACTCGCCTGATTACAACGGTATGTGTAGTTTTCCACTAGACCGTTCCAGTTATTCGTTTCGAGCATCAGAACTGCGAAAATTTTGAGTTTCTCAAGCGTTTCTTACCTCCAAACTGCCATATCACGCGAACGGATTGACCAATCCGCAAAATTTCTGTTGCATCTGAAAGTAGAAACTCGCCCGATTACAACGGTATGCGCACTTTTGCCCTAGGCAGTTCTAGTTATTCGTTTCGAGCATCAGAACTGCGAAAATTTTGAGTTTCTCAAGCGTTTCTTACCTCCAAACTGCCATATCGAGCGAACGGATTGACCAATCCGCAAAATTTCTGTTGCATCTGAAAGTAGAAACTCGCCCGATTACAACGGTAGGTGTAGTTTTCCCCTAGGCCGTTCTAGTTATTCGTTTCGAGCATCAGAACTGCGAAAATTTTGAGTTTCTCAAGCGTTTCTTACTTCCAAACTGCCACATCTCGCGAACGGATCGACCAATCCGCAAAATTTCTGTTGCATCTGAAAGTAGAAACTCGCTCGATTACAACGGTATGTGTAGTTTTCCCCTAGGCCGTTCCAGTTATTCGTTTCGAGCATCAGAACTGCGAAAATTTTGAGTTTCTCAAGCGTTTCTTACATCCAAACGGCCATATCTCGCGAACGGATTGACCAATCCGCATAATTACTGTTGCATCTGAAAGTAGAAACTGGCCCGATTACAACGGTATGCGTACTTCTCCCCTAAGCCGTTCTAGTCATTCGTTTCGAGCATCAGAACTGCGAAAATTTTGAGTTTCTCAAGAGTTTCTTATCTCCAAACTGCCATATCTCGCGAACGGATTGATCAACCCGCAAAATTTCTGTTGCATCTGAAAGTAGAAACTCGCCCGATTACAACGGTATGCGTACTTTTCCCCTAGGCAGTTCTAGTTATTCGTTTCGAGCATCAGAACTGCGAAAATTTTGAGTTTCTCAAGCGTTTCTTACCTCCAAACTACCATATCGAGCGAACGGATTGACCAATCCGCAAAATTTCTGTTGCATCTGAAAGTAGAAACTCGCCCGATTACAACGGTAGGTGTAGTTTTCCCCTAGACCGTTCTAGTTATTCGTTTCGAGCATCAGAACTGCGAAAATTTTGAGTTTCTCAAGCGTTTCTTACTTCCAAACTGCCACATCTCGCGAACGGATCGACCAATCCGCAAAATTTCTGTTGCATCTGAAAGTAGAAACTCGCTCGATTACAACGGTATGTGTAGTTTTCCCCTAGGCCGTTCCAGTTATTCGTTTCGAGCATCAGAACTGCGAAAATTTTGAGTTTCTCAAGCGTTTCTTACATCCAAACGGCCATATCTCGCGAACGGATTGACCAATCCGCATAATTACTGTTGCATCTGAAAGTAGAAACTGGCCCGATTACAACGGTATGCGTACTTCTCCCCTAAGCCGTTCTAGTCATTCGTTTCGAGCATCAGAACTGCGAAAATTTTGAGTTTCTCAAGAGTTTCTTATCTCCAAACTGCCATATCTCGCGAACGGATTGATGAACCCGCAAAATTTCTGTTGCATCTGAAAGTAGAAACTCGCCCGATTACAACGGTATGCGTACTTCTCCCCTAGACCGTTCTAGTCATTCGTTTCGAGCATCAGAACTGCGAAAATTTTGAGTTTCTCAAGCGTTTCTTACTTCCAAACTGCCACATCTCGCGAACGGATCGACCAATCCGAAAAATTTCTGTTGCATCTGAAAGTAGAAACTCGCCCGATTACATCGGTGTGCGTACTTTTCCCCTAGGCCGTTCTAGTTATTCGCTTCGAGCATCAGAACTGTGAAAATTTTGAGTTTCTCAAGCGTATCTTACATCCAAACAGCCACATCTCGCGAACGGATTGACCAATCCGCAAAATTTCTGTTTCATCTGAAGGTAGAAACTCGCCTGATTACAACGGTATGTGTAGTTTTCCACTAGACCGTTCCGGTTATTCGTTTCGAGCATCAGAACTGCGAAAATTTTGAGTTTCTCAAGCGTTTCTTACCTCCAAACGGCCATATCTCGCGAACGGATTGACCAATCCGCATAATTTCTGTTGCATCTGAAAGTAGAAACTCGCCCGATTACAACGGTATGCGCACTTTTCCCCTGGGCCGTTCTAATTATTCGTTTCGAGCATCAGAACTGCGAAAGTTTTGAGTTTCTCAAGCGTTTCTTACATCCAAACGGCCATATCTCGCGAACCGATTGACCAATCCGCATGATTTCTGTTGCATCTGAAAGTAGAAACTCGCCCGATTACAACGGTATGCGTACTTTTCCCCTAGGCCGTTCTAGTTATTCGCTTCGAGCATCAGAACTGTGAAAATTTTGAGTTTCTCAAGCGTATCTTACCTCCAAACAGCCACATCTCGCGAACGGATTGACCAATCCGCAAAATTTCTGTTTCATCTGAGAGTAGAAACTCGCCTGATTACAACGGTATGTGTAGTTTTCCACTAGACCGTTCCAGTTATTCGTTTCGAGCATCAGAACTGCGAAAATTTTGAGTTTCTCAAGCGTTTCTTACCTCCAAACTGCCATATCACGCGAACGGATTGACCAATCCGCAAAATTTCTGTTGCATCTGAAAGTAGAAACTCGCCCGATTACAACGGTATGCGCACTTTTGCCCTAGGCAGTTCTAGTTATTCGTTTCGAGCATCAGAACTGCGAAAATTTTGAGTTTCTCAAGCGTTTCTTACCTCCAAACTGCCATATCGAGCGAACGGATTGACCAATCCGCAAAATTTCTGTTGCATCTGAAAGTAGAAACTCGCCCGATTACAACGGTAGGTGTAGTTTTCCCCTAGGCCGTTCTAGTTATTCGTTTCGAGCATCAGAACTGCGAAAATTTTGTGTTTCTCAAGCGTTTCTTACTTCCAAACTGCCACATCTCGCGAACGGATCGACCAATCCGCAAAATTTCTGTTGCATCTGAAAGTAGAAACTCGCTCGATTACAACGGTATGTGTAGTTTTCCCCTAGGCCGTTCCAGTTATTCGTTTCGAGCATCAGAACTGCGAAAATTTTGAGTTTCTCAAGCGTTTCTTACATCCAAACGGCCATATCTCGCGAACGGATTGACCAATCCGCATAATTACTGTTGCATCTGAAAGTAGAAACTGGCCCGATTACAACGGTATGCGTACTTCTCCCCTAAGCCGTTCTAGTCATTCGTTTCGAGCATCAGAACTGCGAAAATTTTGAGTTTCTCAAGCGTTTCTTACATCCAAACGGCCATATCTCGCGAACGGATTGACCAATCCGCATAATTACTGTTGCATCTGAAAGTAGAAACGCGCCCGATTACAACGGTATGCGTACTTCTCCCCTAGGCCGTTCTAGTCATTCGTTTCGAGCATCAGAACTGCGAAAATTTTGAGTTTCTCAAGCGTTTCTTACTTCCAAACTGCCATATCTCGCGAACGGATCGACCAATCCGCAAAATTTCTGTTGCATCTGTAAGTAGAAACTCGCCCGATTACAACGGTATGTGTAGTTTTCCCCTAGGCCGTTCCAGTTATTCGTTTCGAGCATCAGAACTGCGAAAATTTTGAGTTTCTCAAGCGTTTCTTATCTCCAAACTGCCATAACTCGCGAACGGATTGATCAATCCGCAAAATTTCTGTTGCATCTGAAAGTAGAAACTCGCCCAATTACAACGGTATGCGCACTTTTCCCCTAGGCAGTTCTAGTTATTCGTTTCGAGCATCAGAACTGCGAAAATTTTGAGTTTCTCAAGCGTTTCTTCTCTCCAAACTGCCATATCGAGCGAACGGATTGACCAATCCGCAAAATTTCTGTTGCATCTGAAAGTAGAAACTCGCCCGATTACAACGGTAGGTGTAGTTTTCCCCTAGGCCGTTCTAGTTATTCGTTTCGAGCATCAGAACTGCGAAAATTTTGAGTTTCTCAAGGGTTTCTGATCTCCAAACAGCCACATCTCGCGAACGGATTGACCAATCCGCAAAATTTCTGTTTCATCTGAAAGTAGAAACTCGCCTGATTACAACGGTATGTGTAGTTTTCCACTAGACCGTTCCAGTTATTCGTTTCGAGCATCAGAACTGCGAAAATTTTGAGTTTCTCAAGCTTTTCTTACCTCCAAACTGCCATATTACGCGAACGGATTGACCAATCCGAAAAATTTCTGTTGCATTTGAAAGTAGATACTCGCCCGATTACAACGGAATGCGCACTTTTCCCCTGGGCCGTTCTAGTTATTCATTTCGAGCATCAGAACTGCGAAAATTTTGAGTTTCTCAAGCGTTTCTTACATCCAAACGGCCATATCTCGCGAACCGATTGACCAATCCGCATGATTTCTGTTGCATCTGAAAGTAGAAACTCGCCCGATTACAACGGTATGCGTGCTTCTCCCCTAGGCCGTTCTAGTCATTCGTTTCGAGCATCAGATCTGCGAAAATTTTGAGTTTCTCAAGCGTTTCTTACTTCCAAACTGTCACATCTCGCGAACGGATCGACCAATCCGAAAAATTTCTGTTGCATCTGAAAGTAGAAACTCGCCCGATTACATCGGTTTGCGTACTTTTCCCCTAGGCCGTTCTAGTTATTCGCTTCGAGCATCAGAACTGTGAGAATTTTGAGTTTCTCAAGCGTATCTTACATCCAAACAGCCACATCTCGCGAACGGATTGACCAATCCGCAAAATTTCTGTTTCATCTGAAGGTAGAAACTCGCCTGATTACAACGGTATGTGTAGTTTTCCACTAGACCGTTCCGGTTATTCGTTTCGAGCATCAGAACTGCGAAAATTTTGAGTTTCTCAAGCGTTTCTTACCTCCAAACGGCCATATCTCGCGAACGGATTGACCAATCCGCATAATTTCTGTTGCATCTGAAAGTAGAAACTCGCCCGATTACAACGGTATGCGCACTTTTCCCCTGGGCCGTTCTAATTATTCGTTTCGAGCATCAGAACTGCGAAAGTTTTGAGTTTCTCAAGCGTTTCTTACATCCAAACGGCCATATCTCGCGAACCGATTGACCAATCCGCATGATTTCTGTTGCATCTGAAAGTAGAAACTCGCCCGATTACAACGGTATGCGTACTTTTCCCCTAGGCCGTTCTAGTTATTCGCTTCGAGCATCAGAACTGTGAAAATTTTGAGTTTCTCAAGCGTATCTTACATCCAAACAGCCACATCTCGCGAACGGATTGACCAATCCGCAAAATTTCTGTTTCATCTGAAAGTAAAAACTCGCCTGATTACAACGGTATGTGTAGTTTTCCACTAGACCGTTCCAGTTATTCGTTTCGAGCATCAGAACTGCGAAAATTTTCAGTTTCTCAAGCGTTTCTTACCTCCAAACTGCCATATCACGCGAACGGATTGACCAATCCGCAAAATTTCTGTTGCATCTGAAAGTAGAAACTCGCCCGATTACAACGGTATGCGCACTTTTGCCCTAGGCAGTTCTAGTTATTCGTTTCGAGCATCAGAACTGCGAAAATTTTGAGTTTCTCAAGCGTTTCTTACCTCCAAACTGCCATATCGAGCGAACGGATTGACCAATCCGCAAAATTTCTGTTGCATCTGAAAGTAGAAACTCGCCCGATTACAACGGTAGGTGTAGTTTTCCCCTAGGCCGTTCTAGTTATTCGTTTCGAGCATCAGAACTGCGAAAATTTTGAGTTTCTCTAGCGTTTCTTACTTCCAAAGTGCCACATCTCGCGAACGGATCGACCAATCCGCAAAATTTCTGTTGCATCTGAAAGTAGAAACTCGCCCGATTACAACGGTATGTGT
Source organism: Ptiloglossa arizonensis (assembly GCF_051014685.1). Classification (NCBI taxonomy): domain Eukaryota; kingdom Metazoa; phylum Arthropoda; class Insecta; order Hymenoptera; family Colletidae; genus Ptiloglossa; species Ptiloglossa arizonensis. The sequence continues at coordinate 164,676 of NW_027478907.1, read as the reverse complement.
AGTTTTCCCCTAGGCCGTTCCAGTTATTCGTTTCGAGCATCAGAACTGCGAAAATTTTGAGTTTCTCAAGCGTTTCTTACTTCCAAACTGCCATATCTCGCGAACGGATTGACCGATCCGCAAAATTTCTGTTGCATCTGAAAGTAGAAACTCGCCCGATTACAACGCTATGCGTACTTCTCCCCTAGGCCGTTCTAGTCATTCGTTTCGAGCATCAGAACTGCGAAAATTTTGAGTTTCCCAAGCGTTTCTTACTTCCTAACTGCCATATCTCGCGAACGGATCGACCAATCCGCAAAATTTCTGTTGCATCTGAAAGTAGAAACTCGCCCGATTACAACGGTATGTGTAGTTTTCCCCTAGGCCGTTCCAGTTATTCGTCTCGAGCATCAGAACTGCGAAAATTTTGAGTTTCTCAAGCGTTTCTTATCTCCAAACTGCCATAACTCGCGAACGGATTGATCAATCCGCAAAATTTCTGTTGCACCTGAAAGTAGAAACTCGCCCGATTACAACGGAATGCGCACTTTTCCCCTAGGCAGTTCTAGTTATTCGTTTCGAGCATCAGAACTGCGAAAATTTTGAGTTTCTCAAGCGTTTCTTATCTCCAAACTGCCATATCGAGCGAACGGATTGACCAATCCGCAAAATTTCTGTTGCATCTGAAAGTAGAAACTCGCCCGATTACAACGGTAGGTGTAGTTTTCCCCTAGGCCGTTCTAGTTATTCGTTTCGAGCATCAGAACTGCGAAAATTTTGAGTTTCTCAAGGGTTTCTTACCTCCAAACAGCCACATCTCGCGAACGGATTGACCAATCCGCAAAATTTCTGTTTCATCTGAAAGTAGAAACTCGCCTGATTACAATGGTATGTGTAGTTTTCCACTAGACCGTTCCAGTTATTCGTTTCGAGCATCAGAACTGCGAAAATTTTGAGTTTCTCAAGCGTTTCTTACCTCCAAACTGCCATATCTCGCGAACGGATTGACCAATCCGCTAAGTTTCTGTTGCATCTGAAAGTAGAAACTCGCCCGATTACAACGGTATGTGTAGTTTTCCCCTAGGCCGTTCTAGTTATTCGTTTCGAGCATCAGAACTGCGAAAATTATGAGTTTCTCAAGGGTTTCTTACCTCCAAACAGCCACATCTCGCGAACGGATTGACCATCCGCAAAATTCTGTTTCATCTGAAGTAGAAACTCGCCTGATTACAATGGTATGTGTAGTTTTCCTCTAGACCGTTCCAGTTATCGTTTCGAGCATCAGAACTGCGAAAATTTTGAGGTTTCTCAAGCGTTTCTTACCTCCAAAACTGCCATATCTCGCGAACGGATTGACCAATCCGCTAAGTTTCTGTTGCATCTGAAAGTAGAAACTCGCCCGATTACAACGGGTATGTGTAGTTTTCCCCTAGGCCGTTCTAGTTATTCGTTTCGAGCATCAGAACTGCGAAAATTTTGAGTTTCTCAAGGTTTCTTACCTCCAAACAGCCACATCTCGCGAACGGATTTGACCAATCCGCAAAATTTCTGTTGCATCTGAAAGTAGAAACTCGCCCGATTACAACGGTATGTGTAGTTTTCCCCTAGGCCGTTCCAGTTATTCGTCTCGAGCATCAGAACTGCGAAAATTTTGAGTTTCTCAAGCGTTTCTTATCTCCAAACTGCCATAACTCGCGAACGGATTGATCAATCCGCAAAATTTCTGTTGCATCTGAAAGTTAGAAACTCGCCCGATTACAACGGTATGGCGTACTTTTCCCCTAGCCGTTCTAGTTATTCGCTTCGAGCATCAGAACTGTGAAATTTTGAGTTTCTCAAGCGTATCTTACATCCAAACAGCCACATCTCGCGAACGGATTGACCAATCCGCAAAATTTCTGTTTCATCTGAAAGTAAAAACTCGCCTGATTACAACGGTATGTGTAGTTTTTCCACTAGACCGTTCCAGTTATTCGTTTCGAGCATCAGAACTGCGAAAATTTTCAGTTTCTCAAGCGTTTCTTACCTCCAAACTGCCATATCACGCGAACGGATTGACCAATCCGCAAAATTTCTGTTGCATCTGAAAGTAGAAACTCGCCCGATTACAACGGTATGCGCACTTTTGCCTCGAGGCAGTTCTAGTTATTCGTTTCGAGCATCAGAACTGCGAAAATTTGAGTTTCTCAAGCGTTTCTTACTCCAAACTGCCATATCGAGCGAACGGATTGACCAATCCGCAAAATTTCTGTTGCATCTGAAAGTAGAAACTCGCCCGATTACAACGGTAGGTGTAGTTTTCCCCTAGGCCGTTCTAGTTATTCGTTTCGAGCATCAGAACTGCGAAAATTTTGAGTTTCTCTAGCGTTTCTTACTTCCAAAGTGCCACATCTCGCGAACGGATCGACCAATCCGCAAAATTTCTGTTGCATCTGAAAGTAGAAACTCGCCCGATTACAACGGTATGTGTAGTTTTCCCCTAGGCCGTTCCAGTTATTCGTTTCGAGCATCAGAACTGCGAAAATTTTGAGTTTCTCAAGCGTTTCTTACTTCCAAACTGCCATATCTCGCGAACGGATTGACCGATCCGCAAAATTTCTGTTGCATCTGAAAGTAGAAACTCGCCCGATTACAACGCTATGCGTACTTCTCCCCTAGGCCGTTCTAGTCATTCGTTTCGAGCATCAGAACTGCGAAAATTTTGAGTTTCCCAAGCGTTTCTTACTTCCTAACTGCCATATCTCGCGAACGGATCGACCAATCCGCAAAATTTCTGTTGCATCTGAAAGTAGAAACTCGCCCGATTACAACGGTATGTGTAGTTTTCCCCTAGGCCGTTCCAGTTATTCGTCTCGAGCATCAGAACTGCGAAAATTTTGAGTTTCTCAAGCGTTTCTTATCTCCAAACTGCCATAACTCGCGAACGGATTGATCAATCCGCAAAATTTCTGTTGCACCTGAAAGTAGAAACTCGCCCGATTACAACGGAATGCGCACTTTTCCCCTAGGCAGTTCTAGTTATTCGTTTCGAGCATCAGAACTGCGAAAATTTTGAGTTTCTCAAGCGTTTCTTATCTCCAAACTGCCATATCGAGCGAACGGATTGACCAATCCGCAAAATTTCTGTTGCATCTGAAAGTAGAAACTCGCCCGATTACAACGGTAGGTGTAGTTTTCCCCTAGGCCGTTCTAGTTATTCGTTTCGAGCATCAGAACTGCGAAAATTTTGAGTTTCTCAAGGGTTTCTTACCTCCAAACAGCCACATCTCGCGAACGGATTGACCAATCCGCAAAATTTCTGTTTCATCTGAAAGTAGAAACTCGCCTGATTACAATGGTATGTGTAGTTTTCCACTAGACCGTTCCAGTTATTCGTTTCGAGCATCAGAACTGCGAAAATTTTGAGTTTCTCAAGCGTTTCTTACCTCCAAACTGCCATATCTCGCGAACGGATTGACCAATCCGCTAAGTTTCTGTTGCATCTGAAAGTAGAAACTCGCCCGATTACAACGGTATGTGTAGTTTTCCCCTAGGCCGTTCTAGTTATTCGTTTCGAGCATCAGAACTGCGAAAATTTTGAGTTTCTCAAGGGTTTCTTACCTCCAAACAGCCACATCTCGCGAACGGATTGACCAATCCGCAAAATTTCTGTTTCATCTGAAAGTAGAAACTCGCCTGATTACAACGGTATGTGTAGTTTTCCACTAGACCGTTCCAGTTATTCGTTTCGAGCATCAGAACTGCGAAAATTTTGAGTTTCTCAAGCGTTTCTTACCTCCAAACTGCCATATTACGCGAACGGATTGACCAATCCGCAAAATTTCTGTTGCATTTGAAAGTAGAAACTCGCCCGATTACAACGGAATGCGCACTTTTCCCCTGGGCCGTTCTAGTTATTCATTTCGAGCATCAGAACTGCGAAAATTTTGAGTTTCTCAAGCGTTTCTTACATCCAAACGGCCATATCTCGCGAACCGATTGACCAATCCGCATGATTTCTGTTGCATCTGAAAGTAGAAACTCGCCCGATTACAACGGTATGCGTGCTTCTCCCCTAGGCCGTTCTAGTCATTCGTTTCGAGCATCAGAACTGCGAAAATTTTGAGTTTCTCAAGCGTTTCTTACTTCCAAACTGCCACATCTCGCGAACGGATCGACCAATCCGAAAAATTTCTGTTGCATCTGAAAGTAGAAACTCGCCCGATTACATCGGTGTGCGTACTTTTCCCCTAGGCCGTTCTAGTTATTCGCTTCGAGCATCAGAACTGTGAGAATTTTGAGTTTCTCAAGCGTATCTTACATCCAAACAGCCACATCTCGCGAACGGATTGACCAATCCGCAAAATTTCTGTTTCATCTGAAGGTAGAAACTCGCCTGATTACAACGGTATGTGTAGTTTTCCACTAGACCGTTCCGGTTATTCGTTTCGAGCATCAGAACTGCGAAAATTTTGAGTTTCTCAAGCGTTTCTTACCTCCAAACGGCCATATCTCGCGAACGGATTGACCAATCCGCATAATTTCTGTTGCATCTGAAAGTAGAAACTCGCCCGATTACAACGGTATGCGCACTTTTCCCCTGGGCCGTTCTAATTATTCGTTTCGAGCATCAGAACTGCGAAAGTTTTGAGTTTCTCAAGCGTTTCTTACATCCAAACGGCCATATCTCGCGAACCGATTGACCAATCCGCATGATTTCTGTTGCATCTGAAAGTAGAAACTCGCCCGATTACAACGGTATGCGTATTTTTCCCCTAGGCCGTTCTAGTTATTCGCTTCGAGCATCAGAACTGTGAAAATTTTGAGTTTCTCAAGCGTATCTTACCTCCAAACAGCCACATCTCGCGAACGGATTGACCAATCCGCAAAATTTCTGTTTCATCTGAAAGTAAAAACTCGCCTGATTACAACGGTATGTGTAGTTTTCCACTAGACCGTTCCAGTTATTCGTTTCGAGCATCAGAACTGCGAAAATTTTGAGTTTCTCAAGCGTTTCTTACCTCCAAACTGCCATATCACGCGAACGGATTGACCAATCCGCAAAATTTCTGTTGCATCTGAAAGTAGAAACTCGCCCGATTACAACGGTATGCGCACTTTTGCCCTAGGCAGTTCTAGTTATTCGTTTCGAGCATCAGAACTGCGAAAATTTTGAGTTTCTCAAGCGTTTCTTACCTCCAAACTGCCATATCGAGCGAACGGATTGACCAATCCGCAAAATTTCTGTTGCATCTGAAAGTAGAAACTCGCCCGATTACAACGGTAGGTGTAGTTTTCCCCTAGGCCGTTCTAGTTATTCGTTTCGAGCATCAGAACTGCGAAAATTTTGAGTTTCTCTAGCGTTTCTTACTTCCAAAGTGCCACATCTCGCGAACAGATCGACCAATCCGCAAAATTTCTGTTGCATCTGAAAGTAGAAACTCGCCCGATTACAACGGTATGTGTAGTTTTCCCCTAGGCCGTTCCAGTTATTCGTTTCGAGCATCAGAACTGCGAAAATTTTGAGTTTCTCAAGCGTTTCTTACTTCCAAACTGCCATATCTCGCGAACGGATTGACCGATCCGCAAAATTTCTGTTGCATCTGAAAGTAGAAACTCGCCCGATTACAACGCTATGCGCACTTTTCCCCTAGGGTTTCTAGTTATTCGTTTCAAGCATCAGAACTACGAAAATTTAGAGTTTCTCAAGCGTTTTTTACATCCAAACGGCCATATCTCGCGAACGGATTGACCAATCCGCATAATTTCTGTTGCATCTGAAAGTAGAAACTCGCCCGATTACAACGGTATGCGTACTTCTCCCCTACGCCGTTCTAGTCATTCGTTTCGAGCATCAGAACTGCGAAAATTTTGAGTTTCTCAAGCGTTTCTTATCTCCAAACTGCCATATCTCGCGAACGGATTGATCAATCCGCAAAATTTCTGTTGCATCTGAAAGTAGAAACTCGCCCGATTACAACGGTATGCGTACTTCTCCCCTAGGCCGTTCTAGTCATTCGTTTCGAGCATCAGAACTGCGAAAATTTTGAGTTTCCCAAGCGTTTCTTACTTCCTAACTGCCATATCTCGCGAACGGATCGACCAATCCGCAAAATTTCTGTTGCATCTGAAAGTAGAAACTCGCCCGATTACAACGGTATGTGTAGTTTTCCCCTAGGCCGTTCCAGTTATTCGTCTCGAGCACCAGAACTGCGAAAATTTTGAGTTTCTCAAGCGTTTCTTATCTCCAAACTGCCATAACTCGCGAACGGATTGATCAATCCGCAAAATTTCTGTTGCACCTGAAAGTAGAAACTCGCCCGATTACAACGGAATGCGCACTTTTCCCCTAGGCAGTTCTAGTTATTCGTTTCGAGCATCAGAACTGCGAAAATTTTGAGTTTCTCAAGCGTTTCTTATCTCCAAACTGCCATATCGAGCGAACGGATTGACCAATCCGCAAAATTTCTGTTGCATCTGAAAGTAGAAACTCGCCCGATTACAACGGTAGGTGTAGTTTTCCCCTAGGCCGTTCTAGTTATTCGTTTCGAGCATCAGAACTGCGAAAATTTTGAGTTTCTCAAGCGTTTCTTACTTCCAAACTGCCACATCTCGCGAACGGATCGACCAATCCGAAAAATTTCTGTTGCATCTGAAAGTAGAAACTCGCCCGATTACATCGGTGTGCGTACTTTTCCCCTAGGCCGTTCTAGTTATTCGCTTCGAGCATCAGAACTGTGAGAATTTTGAGTTTCTCAAGCGTATCTTACATCCAAACAGCCACATCTCGCGAACGGATTGACCAATCCGCAAAATTTCTGTTTCATCTGAAGGTAGAAACTCGCCTGATTACAACGGTATGTGTAGTTTTCCACTAGACCGTTCCGGTTATTCGTTTCGAGCATCAGAACTGCGAAAATTTTGAGTTTCTCAAGCGTTTCTTACATCCAAACGGCCATATCTCGCGAACCGATTGACCAATCCGCATGATTTCTGTTGCATCTGAAAGTAGAAACTCGCCCGATTACAACGGTATGCGCACTTTTCCCCTAGGCTTTCTAGTTATTCGTTTCAAGCATCAGAACTTCGAAAATTTAGAGTTTCTCAAGCGTTTCTTACGTCCAAACTGCCATACCTCGCGAACGGATTGACCAATCCGCAAAACTTCTGTTGCATCTGAAAGTAGAAACTGGCCCGATTACAACGGTAGGTTTAGTTTTCCCCTAGGCCGTCCTAGTTATTCGTTTCGAGCATCAGAACTGCGAAAATTTTGAGTATATCAAGCGTTTCTTACCTCCAAACTGCCATATCTCGCGAACGGATTGACCGATCCGCAACATTTCTATTGCATCTGAAAGTAGAAACTCGCCCGATTACAACGGTCTGCGCACTTTTCCCCTAGGCTTTCTAGTTATTCGTTTCAAGCATCAGAACTGCGAAAATTTAGAGTTTCTCAAGCGTTTCTTACATCCAAGCGGCCATATCTCGCGAACGGATAGACCAATCGGCATCATTTCTGTTGCATCTGAAAGTAGAAACTCGCCCGATTACAACGGTATGCGTGCTTCTCCCCTAGGCCGTTCTAGTCATTCGTTTCGAGCATCAGAACTGCGAAAATTATGAGTTTCTCAAGCGTTTCTTACTTCCAAACTATCACATCTCGCGAACGAATCGACCAATCCGAAAAATTTCTGTTGCATCTGAAAGTAGAAACTCGCCCGATTACAACGGTATGCGTACTTTTCCCCTAGGCCGTTCTAGTTATTCGCTTCGAGCATCAGAACTGTGAAAATTTTGAGTTTCTCAAGCGTATCTTACCTCCAAACAGCCACATCTCGCGAACGGATTGACCAATCCGCAAAATTTCTGTTTCATCTGAAAGTAGAAACTCGCCTGATTACAACGGTATGTGTAGTTTTCCACTAGACCGTTCCAGTTATTCGTTTCGAGCATCAGAACTGCGAAAATTATGAGTTTCTCAAGCGTTTCTTACCTCCAAACTGCCATATCACGCGAACGGATTGACCAATCCGCAAAATTTCTGTTGCATTTGAAAGTAGAAACTCGCCCGATTACAACGGTATGCGCACTTTTCCCCTGGGCCGTTCTAGTTATTCGTTTCGAGCATCAGAACTGCGAAAATTTTGAGTTTCTCAAGCGTTTCTTACATCCAAACGGCCATATCTCGCGAACCGATTGACCAATCCGCATGATTTCTGTTGCATCTGAAAGTAGAAGCTCGCCGATTACAACGGTAGGTGTAGTTTTCCCCTCGGCCGTTCTAGTTATTCGTTTCGGGCATCAGAACTGCGAAAATTTTGAGTTCCTCAAGCGTTTCTTACCCCCAAACTGCCATATCCCGCGAACGGATTGACCAGTCCGCATAATTTCTGTAGCATCTGAAAGTAGAAACTCGCCCGATTACAACGGTATGCGTACTTCTCCCCTAGGCCGTTCTAGTCATTCGTTTCGAGCATCAGAACTGCGAAAATTTTGAGTTTCTCAAGCGTTTCTTATCTCCAAACTGCCATATCGAGCGAACGGATTGACCAATCCGCAAAATTTCTGTTGTATCTGAAAGTAGAAACTCGCCCGATTACAAGGGTAGGTGTAGTTTTCCCCTAGGCCGTTCTAGTTATTCGTTTCGAGCATCAGAACTGCGAAAATTTTGAGTTTCTCTAGCGTTTCTTACTTCCAAACTGCCACATCTCGCGAACGGATCGACCAATCCGCAAAATTTCTGTTGCATCTGAAAGTAGAAACTCGCCCGATTACAACGGCATACGCACTTTTACCCTAGGCAGTTCTAGTCATTCGTTTCGAGCATCAGAACTGTGAAAATTTTGAGTTTCTCAAGCGTTTCCTACTTCCAAACTGCCACATCTCGCGAACGGATCGACCAATCCGCAAAATTTCTGTTGCATCTGAAAGTAGAAACTGGCCCGATTACATCGGTATGCGTACTTTTCCCCTAGGCCGTTCTAGTTATTCGTTTCGAGCATCAGAACTGCGAAAATTTTGAGTTTCTCAAGCGTTTCTTACCTCCAAACTGCCACATCTCGCGAACGGATTGACCAATCCGCAAAATTTCTGTTGCATCTGAAAGTAGAAACTCGCCCGATTACAACGGTAGGTGTAGTTTTCCCCTAGGCTGTTCTAGTTATTCGTTTCGAGCATCAGAACTGCGAAAATTTTGAGTTTCTCAAGCGTTTCTTACCTCCAAACTGCCACATCTCGCGAACGGATTGACCAATCCGCAAAATTTCTGTTGCATCTGAAAGTAGAAACTCGCCCGATTACAACGGTAGGTATAGTTTTCCCCTAGGCCGTTCTAGTTATTCGTTTCGGGCATCAGAACTGCGAAAATTTTGAGTTTCTCAAGCGTTTCTTACCTCCAAACTGCCATATCTCGCGAACGGATTGACCAATCCGCAAAATTTCTGTTGCATCTGAAAGTAGAAACTCGCCGGATTACAACGGTATGCGCACTTTTCCCCTGGGCGGTTCTAGTTATTCGTTTCGAGCATCAGAACTGCGAAAATTTTGAGTTTCTAAAGCGTTTCTTATCTCCAAACTGCCATATCTCGCGAACGGATTGATCAATCCGCAAAATTTCTGTTGCATCTGAAAGTAGAAACTCGCCCGATTACAACGGTATGCGCACTTTTCCCCTAGGCGGTTCTAGTTATTTGTTTCGAGCATAAGAACTGCGAAAATTTTGAGTTTCTCAAGCGTTTCTTACTTCCAAACTGCCACATCTCACGAACGGATCGACCAATCCGAAAAATTTCTGTTGCATCTGAAAGTAGAAACTCGCCCGATTACATCGGTGTGCGTACTTTTCCCCTAGGCCGTTCTAGTTATTCGCTTCGAGCATCAGAACTGTGAAAATTTTGAGTTTCTCAAGCGTTTCTTACATCCAAACTGCAATATCACGCGAACGGATTGACCAATCCGCAAAATTTCTGTTGCATTTGAAAGTAGAAACTCGCCCGATTACAACGGTATGCGCACTTTTCCCCTGGGCCGTTCTCATTATTCGTTTCAAGCATCAGAAGTGCGAAAGTTTTGAGTTTCTCAAGCGTTTCTTACATCCAAACGGCCATATCTCGCGAACCAATTGACCAATCCGCATGATTTCTGTTGCATCTGAAAGTAGAAACTCGCCCGATTACAACGGTATGCGTGCTTCTCCCCTAGGCCGTTCTAGTCATTCGTTTCGAGCATCAGAACTGCAAAAATTTTGTGTTTCTCAAGCGTTTCTTATCTCCAAACTGCCATAACTCGCGAACGGATTGATCAATCCGCAAAATTTCTGTTGCATCTGAAAGTAGAAACTCGCCCGATTACAACGGTATGCGCACTTTTGCCCTAGGAAGTTCTAGTTATTCGTTTCGAGCATCAGAACTGCGAAAATTTTGAGTTTCTCAAGCGTTTCTTCCATCCAAACGGCCATATCTCGCGAACGGATTGACCCATCCGCATAATTACTGTTGCATCTGAAAGTAGAAACTCGCCCGATTACAACGGTATGCGTACTTCTCCCCTAAGCCGTTCTAGTCATTCGTTTCGAGCATCAGAACTGCGAAAATTTTGAGTTTCTCAAGCGTTTCTTATCTCCAAACTGCCATATCTCGCGAACGGATTGATCAACCCGCAAAATTTCTGTTGCATCTGAAAGTAGAAACTCGCCCGATTACAACGGTATGCGTACTTCTCCCCTAGGCCGTTCTAGTCATTCGTTTCGAGCATCAGAACTGCGAAAATTTTGAGTTTCTCAAGCGTTTCTTACTTCCAAACTGCCATATCTCGCGAACGGATCGACCAATCCGCAAAATTTCTGTTGCATCTGTAAGTAGAAACTCGCCCGATTACAACGGTATGTGTAGTTTTCCCCTAGGCCGTTCCAGTTATTCGTTTCGAGCATCAGAACTGCGAAAATTTTGAGTTTCTCAAGCGTTTCTTATCTCCAAACTGCCATAACTCGCGAACGGATTGATCAATCCGCAAAATTTCTGTTGCATCTGAAAGTAGAAACTCGCCCGATTACAACGGTATGCGCACTTTTCCCCTAGGCAGTTCTAGTTATTCGTTTCGAGCATCAGAACTGCGAAAATTTTGAGTTTCTCAAGCGTTTCTTCTCTCCAAACTGCCATATCGAGCGAACGGATTGACCAATCCGCAAAATTTCTGTTGCATCTGAAAGTAGAAACTCGCCCGATTACAACGGTAGGTGTAGTTTTCCCCTAGGCCGTTCTAGTTATTCGTTTCGAGCATCAGAACTGCGAAAATTTTGAGTTTCTCAAGGGTTTCTTATCTCCAAACAGCCACATCTCGCGAACGGATTGACCAATCCGCAAAATTTCTGTTTCATCTGAAAGTAGAAACTCGCCTGATTACAACGGTATGTGTAGTTTTCCACTAGACCGTTCCAGTTATTCGTTTCGAGCATCAGAACTGCGAAAATTTTGAGTTTCTCAAGCGTTTCTTACCTCCAAACTGCCATATTACGCGAACGGATTGACCAATCCGCAAAATTTCTGTTGCATTTGAAAGTAGAAACTCGCCCGATTACAACGGTATGCGCACTTTTCCCCTGGGCCGTTCTAGTTATTCATTTCGAGCATCAGAACTGCGAAAATTTTGAGTTTCTCAAGCGTTTCTTACATCCAAACGGCCATATCTCGCGAACCGATTGACCAATCCGCATGATTTCTGTTGCATCTGAAAGTAGAAACTCGCCCGATTACAACGGTATGCGTGCTTCTCCCCTAGGCCGTTCTAGTCATTCGTTTCGAGCATCAGAACTGCGAAAATTTTGAGTTTCTCAAGCGTTTCTTACTTCCAAACTGCCACATCTCGCGAACGGATCGACCAATCCGAAAAATTTCTGTTGCATCTGAAAGTAGAAGCTCGCCCGATTACATCGGTGTGCGTACTTTTCCCCTAGGCCGTTCTAGTTATTCGCTTCGAGCATCAGAACTGTGAAAATTTTGAGTTTCTCAAGCGTATCTTACATCCAAACAGCCACATCTCGCGAACGGATTGACCAATCCGCAAAATTTCTGTTTCATCTGAAGGTAGAAACTCGCCTGATTACAACGGTATGTGTAGTTTTCCACTAGACCGTTCCGGTTATTCGTTTCGAGCATCAGAACTGCGAAAATTTTGAGTTTCTCAAGCGTTTCTTACCTCCAAACGGCCATATCTCGCGAACGGATTGACCAATCCGCATAATTTCTGTTGCATCTGAAAGTAGAAACTCGCCCGATTACAACGGTATGCGCACTTTTCCCCTGGGCCGTTCTAATTATTCGTTTCGAGCATCAGAACTGCGAAAGTTTTGAGTTTCTCAAGCGTTTCTTACATCCAAACGGCCATATCTCGCGAACCGATTGACCAATCCGCATGATTTCTGTTGCATCTGAAAGTAGAAACTCGCCCGATTACAACGGTATGCGTACTTTTCCCCTAGGCCGTTCTAGTTATTCGCTTCGAGCATCAGAACTGTGAAAATTTTGAGTTTCTCAAGCGTATCTTACCTCCAAACAGCCACATCTCGCGAACGGATTGACCAATCCGCAAAATTTCTGTTTCATCTGAAAGTAGAAACTCGCCTGATTACAACGGTATGTGTAGTTTTCCACTAGACCGTTCCAGTTATTCGTTTCGAGCATCAGAACTGCGAAAATTTTGAGTTTCTCAAGCGTTTCTTACCTCCAAACTGCCATATCACGCGAACGGATTGACCAATCCGCAAAATTTCTGTTGCATCTGAAAGTAGAAACTCGCCCGATTACAACGGTATGCGCACTTTTGCCCTAGGCAGTTCTAGTTATTCGTTTCGAGCATCAGAACTGCGAAAATTTTGAGTTTCTCAAGCGTTTCTTACCTCCAAACTGCCATATCGAGCGAACGGATTGACCAATCCGCAAAATTTCTGTTGCATCTGAAAGTAGAAACTCGCCCGATTACAACGGTAGGTGTAGTTTTCCCCTAGGCCGTTCTAGTTATTCGTTTCGAGCATCAGAACTGCGAAAATTTTGAGTTTCTCAAGCGTTTCTTACTTCCAAACTGCCACATCTCGCGAACGGATCGACCAATCCGCAAAATTTCTGTTGCATCTGAAAGTAGAAACTCGCTCGATTACAACGGTATGTGTAGTTTTCCCCTAGGCCGTTCCAGTTATTCGTTTCGAGCATCAGAACTGCGAAAATTTTGAGTTTCTCAAGCGTTTCTTACCTCCAAACGGCCATATCTCGCGAACGGATTGACCAATCCGCATAATTACTGTTGCATCTGAAAGTAGAAACTGGCCCGATTACAACGGTATGCGTACTTCTCCCCTAAGCCGTTCTAGTCATTCGTTTCGAGCATCAGAACTGCGAAAATTTTGAGTTTCTCAAGAGTTTCTTATCTCCAAACTGCCATATCTCGCGAACGGATTGATCAACCCGCAAAATTTCTGTTGCATCTGAAAGTAGAAACTCGCCCGATTACAACGGTATGCGTACTTCTCCCCTAGGCCGTTCTAGTCATTCGTTTCGAGCATCAGAACTGCGAAAATTTTGAGTTTCTCAAGCGTTTCTTACTTCCAAACTGCCATATCTCGCGAACGGATCGACCAATCCGCAAAATTTCTGTTGCATCTGAAAGTAGAAACTCGCCCGATTACAACGGTAGGTGTAGTTTTCCCCTAGGCCGTTCTAGTTATTCGTTTCGAGCATCAGAACTGCGAAAATTTTGAGTTTCTCAAGGGTTTCTTATCTCCAAACAGCCACATCTCGCGAACGGATTGACCAATCCGCAAAATTTCTGTTTCATCTGAAAGTAGAAACTCGCCTGATTACAACGGTATGTGTAGTTTTCCACTAGACCGTTCCAGTTATTCGTTTCGAGCATCAGAACTGCGAAAATTTTGAGTTTCTCAAGCGTTTCTTACCTCCAAACTGCCATATTACGCGAACGGATTGACCAATCCGCAAAATTTCTGTTGCATTTGAAAGTAGAAACTCGCCCGATTACAACGGTATGCGCACTTTTCCCCTGGGCCGTTCGAGTTATTCATTTCGAGCATCAGAACTGCGAAAATTTTGAGTTTCTCAAGCGTTTCTTACATCCAAACGGCCATATCTCGCGAACCGATTGACCAATCCGCATGATTTCTGTTGCATCTGAAAGTAGAAACTCGCCCGATTACAACGGTATGCGTGCTTCTCCCCTAGGCCGTTCTAGTCATTCGTTTCGAGCATCAGAACTGCGAAAATTTTGAGTTTCTCAAGCGTTTCTTACTTCCAAACTGCCACATCTCGCGAACGGATCGACCAATCCGAAAAATTTCTGTTGCATCTGAAAGTAGAAACTCGCCCGATTACATCGGTGTGCGTACTTTTCCCCTAGGCCGTTCTAGTTATTCGCTTCGAGCATCAGAACTGTGAAAATTTTGAGTTTCTCAAGCGTATCTTACATCCAAACAGCCACATCTCGCGAACGGATTGACCAATCCGCAAAATTTCTGTTTCATCTGAAGGTAGAAACTCGCCTGATTACAACGGTATGTGTAGTTTTCCACTAGACCGTTCCGGTTATTCGTTTCGAGCATCAGAACTGCGAAAATTTTGAGTTTCTCAAGCGTTTCTTACATCCAAACGGCCATATCTCGCGAACGGATTGACCAATCCGCATAATTTCTGTTGCATCTGAAAGTAGAAACTCGCCCGATTACAACGGTATGCGCACTTTTCCCCTGGGCCGTTCTAATTATTCGTTTCGAGCATCAGAACTGCGAAAGTTTTGAGTTTCTCAAGCGTTTCTTACATCCAAACGGCCATATCTCGCGAACCGATTGACCAATCCGCATGATTTCTGTTGCATCTGAAAGTAGAAACTCGCCCGATTACAACGGTCTGCGCACTTTTCCCCTAGGCTTTCTAGTTATTCGTTTCAAGCATCAGAATTGCGAAAATTTAGAGTTTCTCAAGCGTTTCTTACATCCAAGCGGCCATATCTCGCGAACGGATTGACCAATCCGCATAATTTCTGTTGCATCTGAAAGTAGAAACTCGCCCGATTACAACGGTATGCGTACTTCTCCCCTACGCCGTTCTAGTTATTCGTTTCGAGCATCAGAACTGCGAAAATTTTGAGTTTCTCAAGCGTTTCTTACATCCAAACGGCCATATCTCGCGAACCGATTGACCAATCCGCATGATTTCTGTTGCATCTGAAAGTAGAAACTCGCCCGATTACAACGGTATGCGCACTTTTCCCCTAGGCTTTCTAGTTATTCGTTTCAAGCATCAGAACTTCGAAAATTTAGAGTTTCTCAAGCGTTTCTTACGTCCAAACTGCCATACCTCGCGAACGGATTGACCAATCCGCAAAACTTCTGTTGCATCTGAAAGTAGAAACTGGCCCGATTACAACGGTAGGTTTAGTTTTCCCCTAGGCCGTCCTAGTTATTCGTTTCGAGCATCAGAACTGCGAAAATTTTGAGTTTCTCAAGCGTTTCTTACCTCCAAACTGCCATATCTCGCGAACGGATTGACCGATCCGCAACATTTCTATTGCATCTGAAAGTAGAAACTCGCCCGATTACAACGGTCTGCGCACTTTTCCCCTAGGCTTTCTAGTTATTCGTTTCAAGCATCAGAACTGCGAAAATTTAGAGTTTCTCAAGCGTTTCTTACATCCAAGCGGCCATATCTCGCGAACGGATAGACCAATCGGCATCATTTCTGTTGCATCTGAAAGTAGAAACTCGCCCGATTACAACGGTATGCGTGCTTCTCCCCTAGGCCGTTCTAGTCATTCGTTTCGAGCATCAGAACTGCGAAAATTATGAGTTTCTCAAGCGTTTCTTACTTCCAAACTATCACATCTCGCGAACGAATCGACCAATCCGAAAAATTTCTGTTGCATCTGAAAGTAGAAACTCGCCCGATTACAACGGTATGCGTACTTTTCCCCTAGGCCGTTCTAGTTATTCGCTTCGAGCATCAGAACTGTGAAAATTTTGAGTTTCTCAAGCGTATCTTACCTCCAAACAGCCACATCTCGCGAACGGATTGACCAATCCGCAAAATTTCTGTTTCATCTGAAAGTAGAAACTCGCCTGATTACAACGGTATGTGTAGTTTTCCACTAGACCGTTCCAGTTATTCGTTTCGAGCATCAGAACTGCGAAAATTTTGAGTTTCTCAAGCGTTTCTTACCTCCAAACTGCCATATCACGCGAACGGATTGACCAATCCGCAAAATTTCTGTTGCATTTGAAAGTAGAAACTCGCCCGATTACAACGGTATGCGCACTTTTCCCCTGGGCCGTTCTAGTTATTCGTTTCGAGCATCAGAACTGCGAAAATTTTGAGTTTCTCAAGCGTTTCTTACATCCAAACGGCCATATCTCGCGAACCGATTGACCAATCCGCATGATTTCTGTTGCATCTGAAAGTAGAAGCTCGCCCGATTACAACGGTATGCGCACTTTTCCCCTAGGCTTTCTAGTTATTCGTTTCAAGCATCAGAACTGCGAAAATTTAGAGTTTCTCAAGCGTTTCTTACATCCAAGCGGCCACATCTCGCGAACGGATTGACCAATCCGCATAATTTCTGTTGCATCTGAAAGTAGAAACTCGCCCGATTACAACGGTATGCGTACTTCTCCCCTAGGCCGTTCTAGTCATTCGTTTCGAGCATCAGAACTGCGAAAATTTTGAGTTTCTCAAGCGTTTCTTATCTCCAAACTGCCATAACTCGCGAACGGATTGATCAATCCGCAAAATTTCTGTTGCATCTGAAAGTAGAAACTCGCCCGATTACAACGGTATGCGCACTTTTCCCCTAGGCAGGTCTAGTTATTCATTTCGAGCATCAGAACTGCGAAAATTTTGAGTTTCTCAAGCGTTTCTTACCTCCAAACTGCCATATCGAGCGAACGGATTGACCAATCCGCAAAATTTCTGTTGTATCTGAAAGTAGAAACTCGCCCGATTACAACGGTAGGTGTAGTTTTCCCCTAGGCCGTTCTAGTTATTCGTTTCGAGCATCAGAACTGCGAAAATTTTGAGTTTCTCTAGCGTTTCTTACTTCCAAACTGCCACATCTCGCGAACGGATCGACCAATCCGCAAAATTTCTGTTGCATCTGAAAGTAGAAACTCGCCCGATTACAACGGCATACGCACTTTTACCCTAGGCAGTTCTAGTCATTCGTTTCGAGCATCAGAACTGTGAAAATTTTGAGTTTCTCAAGCGTTTCCTACTTCCAAACTGCCACATCTCGCGAACGGATCGACCAATCCGCAAAATTTCTGTTGCATCTGAAAGTAGAAACTGGCCCGATTACATCGGTATGCGTACTTTTCCCCTAGGCCGTTCTAGTTATTCGTTTCGAGCATCAGAACTGCGAAAATTTTGAGTTTCTCAAGCGTTTCTTACCTCCAAACTGCCACATCTCGCGAACGGATTGACCAATCCGCAAAATTTCTGTTGCATCTGAAAGTAGAAACTCGCCCGATTACAACGGTAGGTGTAGTTTTCCCCTAGGCTGTTCTAGTTATTCGTTTCGAGCATCAGAACTGCGAAAATTTTGAGTTTCTCAAGCGTTTCTTACCTCCAAACTGCCACATCTCGCGAACGGATTGACCAATCCGCAAAATTTCTGTTGCATCTGAAAGTAGAAACTCGCCCGATTACAACGGTAGGTGTAGTTTTCCCCTAGGCCGTTCTAGTTATTCGTTTCGGGCATCAGAACTGCGAAAATTTTGAGTTTCTCAAGCGTTTCTTACTTCCAAACTGCCACATCTCACGAACGGACCGACCAATCCGAAAAATTTCTGTTGCATCTGAAAGTAGAAACTCGCCCGATTACATCGGTGTGCGTACTTTTCCCCTAGGCCGTTCTAGTTATTCGCTTCGAGCATCAGAACTGTGAAAATTTTGAGTTTCTCAAGCGTTTCTTACATCCAAACTGCCATATCACGCGAACGGATTGACCAATCCGCAAAATTTCTGTTGCATTTGAAAGTAGAAACTCGCCCGATTACAACGGTATGCGCACTTTTCCCCTGGGCCGTTCTCATTATTCGTTTCAAGCATCAGAAGTGCGAAAGTTTTGAGTTTCTCAAGCGTTTCTTACATCCAAACGGCCATATCTCGCGAACCAATTGACCAATCCGCATGATTTCTGTTGCATCTGAAAGTAGAAACTCGCCCGATTACAACGGTATGCGTGCTTCTCCCCTAGGCCGTTCTAGTCATTCGTTTCGAGCATCAGAACTGCAAAAATTTTGTGTTTCTCAAGCGTTTCTTATCTCCAAACTGCCATAACTCGCGAACGGATTGATCAATCCGCAAAATTTCTGTTGCATCTGAAAGTAGAAACTCGCCCGATTACAACGGTATGCGCACTTTTGCCCTAGGAAGTTCTAGTTATTCGTTTCGAGCATCAGAACTGCGAAAATTTTGAGTTTCTCAAGCGTTTCTTACCTCCAAACTGCCATATCGAGCGAACGGATTGACCAATCCGCAAAATTTCTGTTGCATCTGAAAGTAGAAACTCGCCCGATTACAGCGGTACGTGTAGTTTTCCCCTAGGCCGTTCTAGTTATACGTTTCGAGCATCAGAACTGCGAAAATTTTGAGTTTCTCAAGCGTTTCTTACTTCCAAACTGCCACATCTCGCGAACGGATCGACCAATCCGCAAAATTTCTGTTGCATCTGAAAGTAGAAACTCGCCCGATTACAACGGTATGTGTAGTTTTCCCCTAGGCCGTTCCAGTTATTCGTTTCGAGCATCAGAACTGCGAAAATTTTGAGTTTCTCAAGCGTTTCTTCCATCCAAACGGCCATATCTCGCGAACGGATTGACCCATCCGCATAATTACTGTTGCATCTGAAAGTAGAAACTCGCCCGATTACAACGGTATGCGTACTTCTCCCCTAAGCCGTTCTAGTCATTCGTTTCGAGCATCAGAACTGCGAAAATTTTGAGTTTCTCAAGCGTTTCTTATCTCCAAACTGCCATATCTCGCGAACGGATTGATCAACCCGCAAAATTTCTGTTGCATCTGAAAGTAGAAACTCGCCCGATTACAACGGTATGCGTACTTCTCCCCTAGGCCGTTCTAGTCATTCGTTTCGAGCATCAGAACTGCGAAAATTTTGAGTTTCTCAAGCGTTTCTTACTTCCAAACTGCCATATCTCGCGAACGGATCGACCAATCCGCAAAATTTCTGTTGCATCTGTAAGTAGAAACTCGCCCGATTACAACGGTATGTGTAGTTTTCCCCTAGGCCGTTCCAGTTATTCGTTTCGAGCATCAGAACTGCGAAAATTTTGAGTTTCTCAAGCGTTTCTTATCTCCAAACTGCCATAACTCGCGAACGGATTGATCAATCCGCAAAATTTCTGTTGCATCTGAAAGTAGAAACTCGCCCGATTACAACGGTATGCGCACTTTTCCCCTAGGCAGTTCTAGTTATTCGTTTCGAGCATCAGAACTGCGAAAATTTTGAGTTTCTCAAGCGTTTCTTCTCTCCAAACTGCCATATCGAGCGAACGGATTGACCAATCCGCAAAATTTCTGTTGCATCTGAAAGTAGAAACTCGCCCGATTACAACGGTAGGTGTAGTTTTCCCCTAGGCCGTTCTAGTTATTCGTTTCGAGCATCAGAACTGCGAAAATTTTGAGTTTCTCAAGGGTTTCTTATCTCCAAACAGCCACATCTCGCGAACGGATTGACCAATCCGCAAAATTTCTGTTTCATCTGAAAGTAGAAACTCGCCTGATTACAACGGTATGTGTAGTTTTCCACTAGACCGTTCCAGTTATTCGTTTCGAGCATCAGAACTGCGAAAATTTTGAGTTTCTCAAGCGTTTCTTACCTCCAAACTGCCATATTACGCGAACGGATTGACCAATCCGCAAAATTTCTGTTGCATTTGAAAGTAGAAACTCGCCCGATTACAACGGTATGCGCACTTTTCCCCTGGGCCGTTCTAGTTATTCATTTCGAGCATCAGAACTGCGAAAATTTTGAGTTTCTCAAGCGTTTCTTACATCCAAACGGCCATATCTCGCGAACCGATTGACCAATCCGCATGATTTCTGTTGCATCTGAAAGTAGAAACTCGCCCGATTACAACGGTATGCGTGCTTCTCCCCTAGGCCGTTCTAGTCATTCGTTTCGAGCATCAGAACTGCGAAAATTTTGAGTTTCTCAAGCGTTTCTTACTTCCAAACTGCCACATCTCGCGAACGGATCGACCAATCCGAAAAATTTCTGTTGCATCTGAAAGTAGAAGCTCGCCCGATTACATCGGTGTGCGTACTTTTCCCCTAGGCCGTTCTAGTTATTCGCTTCGAGCATCAGAACTGTGAAAATTTTGAGTTTCTCAAGCGTATCTTACATCCAAACAGCCACATCTCGCGAACGGATTGACCAATCCGCAAAATTTCTGTTTCATCTGAAGGTAGAAACTCGCCTGATTACAACGGTATGTGTAGTTTTCCACTAGACCGTTCCGGTTATTCGTTTCGAGCATCAGAACTGCGAAAATTTTGAGTTTCTCAAGCGTTTCTTACCTCCAAACGGCCATATCTCGCGAACGGATTGACCAATCCGCATAATTTCTGTTGCATCTGAAAGTAGAAACTCGCCCGATTACAACGGTATGCGCACTTTTCCCCTGGGCCGTTCTAATTATTCGTTTCGAGCATCAGAACTGCGAAAGTTTTGAGTTTCTCAAGCGTTTCTTACATCCAAACGGCCATATCTCGCGAACCGATTGACCAATCCGCATGATTTCTGTTGCATCTGAAAGTAGAAACTCGCCCGATTACAACGGTATGCGTACTTTTCCCCTAGGCCGTTCTAGTTATTCGCTTCGAGCATCAGAACTGTGAAAATTTTGAGTTTCTCAAGCGTATCTTACCTCCAAACAGCCACATCTCGCGAACGGATTGACCAATCCGCAAAATTTCTGTTTCATCTGAAAGTAGAAACTCGCCTGATTACAACGGTATGTGTAGTTTTCCACTAGACCGTTCCAGTTATTCGTTTCGAGCATCAGAACTGCGAAAATTTTGAGTTTCTCAAGCGTTTCTTACCTCCAAACTGCCATATCACGCGAACGGATTGACCAATCCGCAAAATTTCTGTTGCATCTGAAAGTAGAAACTCGCCCGATTACAACGGTATGCGCACTTTTGCCCTAGGCAGTTCTAGTTATTCGTTTCGAGCATCAGAACTGCGAAAATTTTGAGTTTCTCAAGCGTTTCTTACCTCCAAACTGCCATATCGAGCGAACGGATTGACCAATCCGCAAAATTTCTGTTGCATCTGAAAGTAGAAACTCGCCCGATTACAACGGTAGGTGTAGTTTTCCCCTAGGCCGTTCTAGTTATTCGTTTCGAGCATCAGAACTGCGAAAATTTTGAGTTTCTCAAGCGTTTCTTACTTCCAAACTGCCACATCTCGCGAACGGATCGACCAATCCGCAAAATTTCTGTTGCATCTGAAAGTAGAAACTCGCTCGATTACAACGGTATGTGTAGTTTTCCCCTAGGCCGTTCCAGTTATTCGTTTCGAGCATCAGAACTGCGAAAATTTTGAGTTTCTCAAGCGTTTCTTACCTCCAAACGGCCATATCTCGCGAACGGATTGACCAATCCGCATAATTACTGTTGCATCTGAAAGTAGAAACTGGCCCGATTACAACGGTATGCGTACTTCTCCCCTAAGCCGTTCTAGTCATTCGTTTCGAGCATCAGAACTGCGAAAATTTTGAGTTTCTCAAGAGTTTCTTATCTCCAAACTGCCATATCTCGCGAACGGATTGATCAACCCGCAAAATTTCTGTTGCATCTGAAAGTAGAAACTCGCCCGATTACAACGGTATGCGTACTTCTCCCCTAGGCCGTTCTAGTCATTCGTTTCGAGCATCAGAACTGCGAAAATTTTGAGTTTCTCAAGCGTTTCTTACTTCCAAACTGCCATATCTCGCGAACGGATCGACCAATCCGCAAAATTTCTGTTGCATCTGAAAGTAGAAACTCGCCCGATTACAACGGTAGGTGTAGTTTTCCCCTAGGCCGTTCTAGTTATTCGTTTCGAGCATCAGAACTGCGAAAATTTTGAGTTTCTCAAGGGTTTCTTATCTCCAAACAGCCACATCTCGCGAACGGATTGACCAATCCGCAAAATTTCTGTTTCATCTGAAAGTAGAAACTCGCCTGATTACAACGGTATGTGTAGTTTTCCACTAGACCGTTCCAGTTATTCGTTTCGAGCATCAGAACTGCGAAAATTTTGAGTTTCTCAAGCGTTTCTTACCTCCAAACTGCCATATTACGCGAACGGATTGACCAATCCGCAAAATTTCTGTTGCATTTGAAAGTAGAAACTCGCCCGATTACAACGGTATGCGCACTTTTCCCCTGGGCCGTTCGAGTTATTCATTTCGAGCATCAGAACTGCGAAAATTTTGAGTTTCTCAAGCGTTTCTTACATCCAAACGGCCATATCTCGCGAACCGATTGACCAATCCGCATGATTTCTGTTGCATCTGAAAGTAGAAACTCGCCCGATTACAACGGTATGCGTGCTTCTCCCCTAGGCCGTTCTAGTCATTCGTTTCGAGCATCAGAACTGCGAAAATTTTGAGTTTCTCAAGCGTTTCTTACTTCCAAACTGCCACATCTCGCGAACGGATCGACCAATCCGAAAAATTTCTGTTGCATCTGAAAGTAGAAACTCGCCCGATTACATCGGTGTGCGTACTTTTCCCCTAGGCCGTTCTAGTTATTCGCTTCGAGCATCAGAACTGTGAAAATTTTGAGTTTCTCAAGCGTATCTTACATCCAAACAGCCACATCTCGCGAACGGATTGACCAATCCGCAAAATTTCTGTTTCATGTGAAGGTAGAAACTCGCCTGATTACAACGGTATGTGTAGTTTTCCACTAGACCGTTCCGGTTATTCGTTTCGAGCATCAGAACTGCGAAAATTTTGAGTTTCTCAAGCGTTTCTTACCTCCAAACGGCCATATCTCGCGAACGGATTGACCAATCCGCATAATTTCTGTTGCATCTGAAAGTAGAAACTCGCCCGATTACAACGGTATGCGCACTTTTCCCCTGGGCCGTTCTAATTATTCGTTTCGAGCATCAGAACTGCGAAAGTTTTGAGTTTCTCAAGCGTTTCTTACATCCAAACGGCCATATCTCGCGAACCGATTGACCATTCCGCATGATTTCTGTTGCATCTGAAAGTAGAAACTCGCCCGATTACAACGGTATGCGTACTTTTCCCCTAGGCCGTTCTAGTTATTCGCTTCGAGCATCAGAACTGTGAAAATTTTGAGTTTCTCAAGCGTATCTTACCTCCAAACAGCCACATCTCGCGAACGGATTGACCAATCCGCAAAATTTCTGTTTCATCTGAGAGTAGAAACTCGCCTGATTACAACGGTATGTGTAGTTTTCCACTAGACCGTTCCAGTTATTCGTTTCGAGCATCAGAACTGCGAAAATTTTGAGTTTCTCAAGCGTTTCTTACCTCCAAACTGCCATATCACGCGAACGGATTGACCAATCCGCAAAATTTCTGTTGCATCTGAAAGTAGAAACTCGCCCGATTACAACGGTATGCGCACTTTTGCCCTAGGCAGTTCTAGTTATTCGTTTCGAGCATCAGAACTGCGAAAATTTTGAGTTTCTCAAGCGTTTCTTACCTCCAAACTGCCATATCGAGCGAACGGATTGACCAATCCGCAAAATTTCTGTTGCATCTGAAAGTAGAAACTCGCCCGATTACAACGGTAGGTGTAGTTTTCCCCTAGGCCGTTCTAGTTATTCGTTTCGAGCATCAGAACTGCGAAAATTTTGAGTTTCTCAAGCGTTTCTTACTTCCAAACTGCCATATCGAGCGAACGGATTGACCAATCCGCAAAATTTCTGTTGCATCTGAAAGTAGAAACTCGCCCGATTACAACGGTAGGTGTAGTTTTCCCCTAGGCCGTTCTAGTTATTCGTTTCGAGCATCAGAACTGCGAAAATTTTGAGTTTCTCAAGCGTTTCTTACTTCCAAACTGCCACATCTCGCGAACGGATCGACCAATCCGCAAAATTTCTGTTGCATCTGAAAGTAGAAACTCGCTCGATTACAACGGTATGTGTAGTTTTCCCCTAGGCCGTTCCAGTTATTCGTTTCGAGCATCAGAACTGCGAAAATTTTGAGTTTCTCAAGCGTTTCTTACATCCAAACGGCCATATCTCGCGAACGGATTGACCAATCCGCATAATTACTGTTGCATCTGAAAGTAGAAACGCGCCCGATTACAACGGTATGCGTACTTCTCCCCTAGGCCGTTCTAGTCATTCGTTTCGAGCATCAGAACTGCGAAAATTTTGAGTTTCTCAAGCGTTTCTTACTTCCAAACTGCCACATCTCGCGAACGGATCGACCAATCCGAAAAATTTCTGTTGCATCTGAAAGTAGAAACTCGCCCGATTACATCGGTGTGCGTACTTTTCCCCTAGGCCGTTCTAGTTATTCGCTTCGAGCATCAGAACTGTGAAAATTTTGAGTTTCTCAAGCGTATCTTACATCCAAACAGCCACATCTCGCGAACGGATTGACCAATCCGCAAAATTTCTGTTTCATCTGAAGGTAGAAACTCGCCTGATTACAACGGTATGTGTAGTTTTCCACTAGACCGTTCCGGTTATTCGTTTCGAGCATCAGAACTGCGAAAATTTTGAGTTTCTCAAGCGTTTCTTACCTCCAAACGGCCACATCTCGCGAACGGATCGACCAATCCGCAAAATTTCTGTTGCATCTGAAAGTAGAAACTCGCTCGATTACAACGGTATGTGTAGTTTTCCCCTAGGCCGTTCCAGTTATTCGTTTCGAGCATCAGAACTGCGAAAATTTTGAGTTTCTCAAGCGTTTCTTACATCCAAACGGCCATATCTCGCGAACGGATTGACCAATCCGCATAATTACTGTTGCATCTGAAAGTAGAAACGCGCCCGATTACAACGGTATGCGTACTTCTCCCCTAGGCCGTTCTAGTCATTCGTTTCGAGCATCAGAACTGCGAAAATTTTGAGTTTCTCAAGCGTTTCTTACTTCCAAACTGCCATATCTCGCGAACGGATCGACCAATCCGCAAAATTTCTGTTGCATCTGTAAGTAGAAACTCGCCCGATTACAACGGTATGTGTAGTTTTCCCCTAGGCCGTTCCAGTTATTCGTTTCGAGCATCAGAACTGCGAAAATTTTGAGTTTCTCAAGCGTTTCTTATCTCCAAACTGCCATAACTCGCGAACGGATTGATCAATCCGCAAAATTTCTGTTGCATCTGAAAGTAGAAACTCGCCCAATTACAACGGTATGCGCACTTTTCCCCTAGGCAGTTCTAGTTATTCGTTTCGAGCATCAGAACTGCGAAAATTTTGAGTTTCTCAAGCGTTTCTTCTCTCCAAACTGCCATATCGAGCGAACGGATTGACCAATCCGCAAAATTTCTGTTGCATCTGAAAGTAGAAACTCGCCCGATTACAACGGTAGGTGTAGTTTTCCCCTAGGCCGTTCTAGTTATTCGTTTCGAGCATCAGAACTGCGAAAATTTTGAGTTTCTCAAGGGTTTCTTATCTCCAAACAGCCACATCTCGCGAACGGATTGACCAATCCGCAAAATTTCTGTTTCATCTGAAAGTAGAAACTCGCCTGATTACAACGGTATGTGTAGTTTTCCACTAGACCGTTCCAGTTATTCGTTTCGAGCATCAGAACTGCGAAAATTTTGAGTTTCTCAAGCGTTTCTTACCTCCAAACTGCCATATTACGCGAACGGATTGACCAATCTGCAAAATTTCTGTTGCATTTGAAAGTAGAAACTCGCCCGATTACAACGGAATGCGCACTTTTCCCCTGGGCCGTTCTAGTTATTCATTTCGAGCATCAGAACTGCGAAAATTTTGAGTTTCTCAAGCGTTTCTTACCTCCAAACTGCCATATCACGCGAACGGATTGACCAATCCGCAAAATTTCTGTTGCATCTGAAAGTAGAAACTCGCCCGATTACAACGGTATGCGCACTTTTGCCCTAGGCAGTTCTAGTTATTCGTTTCGAGCATCAGAACTGCGAAAATTTTGAGTTTCTCAAGCGTTTCTTACATCCAAACGGCCATATCTCGCGAACCGATTGACCAATCCGCATGATTTCTGTTGCATCTGAAAGTAGAAACTCGCCCGATTACAACGGTATGCGTGCTTCTCCCCTAGGCCGTTCTAGTCATTCGTTTCGAGCATCAGAACTGCGAAAATTTTGAGTTTCTCAAGCGTTTCTTACTTCCAAACTGCCACATCTCGCGAACGGATCGACCAATCCGAAAAATTTCTGTTGCATCTGAAAGTAGAAACTCGCCCGATTACATCGGTGTGCGTACTTTTCCCCTAGGCCGTTCTAGTTATTCGCTTCGAGCATCAGAACTGTGAAAATTTTGAGTTTCTCAAGCGTATCTTACATCCAAACAGCCACATCTCGCGAACGGATTGACCAATCCGCAAAATTTCTGTTTCATCTGAAGGTAGAAACTCGCCTGATTACAACGGTATGTGTAGTTTTCCACTAGACCGTTCCGGTTATTCGTTTCGAGCATCAGAACTGCGAAAATTTTGAGTTTCTCAAGCGTTTCTTACCTCCAAACGGCCATATCTCGCGAACGGATTGACCAATCCGCATAATTTCTGTTGCATCTGAAAGTAGAAACTCGCCCGATTACAACGGTATGCGCACTTTTCCCCTGGGCCGTTCTAATTATTCGTTTCGAGCATCAGAACTGCGAAAGTTTTGAGTTTCTCAAGCGTTTCTTACATCCAAACGGCCATATCTCGCGAACCGATTGACCAATCCGCATGATTTCTGTTGCATCTGAAAGTAGAAACTCGCCCGATTACAACGGTATGCGTACTTTTCCCCTAGGCCGTTCTAGTTATTCGCTTCGAGCATCAGAACTGTGAAAATTTTGAGTTTCTCAAGCGTATCTTACCTCCAAACAGCCACATCTCGCGAACGGATTGACCAATCCGCAAAATTTCTGTTTCATCTGAGAGTAGAAACTCGCCTGATTACAACGGTATGTGTAGTTTTCCACTAGACCGTTCCAGTTATTCGTTTCGAGCATCAGAACTGCGAAAATTTTGAGTTTCTCAAGCGTTTCTTACCTCCAAACTGCCATATCACGCGAACGGATTGACCAATCCGCAAAATTTCTGTTGCATCTGAAAGTAGAAACTCGCCCGATTACAACGGTATGCGCACTTTTGCCCTAGGCAGTTCTAGTTATTCGTTTCGAGCATCAGAACTGCGAAAATTTTGAGTTTCTCAAGCGTTTCTTACCTCCAAACTGCCATATCGAGCGAACGGATTGACCAATCCGCAAAATTTCTGTTGCATCTGAAAGTAGAAACTCGCCCGATTACAACGGTAGGTGTAGTTTTCCCCTAGGCCGTTCTAGTTATTCGTTTCGAGCATCAGAACTGCGAAAATTTTGAGTTTCTCAAGCGTTTCTTACTTCCAAACTGCCATATCGAGCGAACGGATTGACCAATCCGCAAAATTTCTGTTGCATCTGAAAGTAGAAACTCGCCCGATTACAACGGTAGGTGTAGTTTTCCCCTAGGCCGTTCTAGTTATTCGTTTCGAGCATCAGAACTGCGAAAATTTTGAGTTTCTCAAGCGTTTCTTACTTCCAAACTGCCACATCTCGCGAACGGATCCACCAATCCGCAAAATTTCTGTTGCATCTGAAAGTAGAAACTCGCTCGATTACAACGGTATGTGTAGTTTTCCCCTAGGCCGTTCCAGTTATTCGTTTCGAGCATCAGAACTGCGAAAATTTTGAGTTTCTCAAGCGTTTCTTACATCCAAACGGCCATATCTCGCGAACGGATTGACCAATCCGCATAATTACTGTTGCATCTGAAAGTAGAAACGCGCCCGATTACAACGGTATGCGTACTTCTCCCCTAGGCCGTTCTAGTCATTCGTTTCGAGCATCAGAACTGCGAAAATTTTGAGTTTCTCAAGCGTTTCTTACTTCCAAACTGCCATATCTCGCGAACGGATCGACCAATCCGCAAAATTTCTGTTGCATCTGTAAGTAGAAACTCGCCCGATTACAACGGTATGTGTAGTTTTCCCCTAGGCCGTTCCAGTTATTCGTTTCGAGCATCAGAACTGCGAAAATTTTGAGTTTCTCAAGCGTTTCTTATCTCCAAACTGCCATAACTCGCGAACGGATTGATCAATCCGCAAAATTTCTGTTGCATCTGAAAGTAGAAACTCGCCCAATTACAACGGTATGCGCACTTTTCCCCTAGGCAGTTCTAGTTATTCGTTTCGAGCATCAGAACTGCGAAAATTTTGAGTTTCTCAAGCGTTTCTTCTCTCCAAACTGCCATATCGAGCGAACGGATTGACCAATCCGCAAAATTTCTGTTGCATCTGAAAGTAGAAACTCGCCCGATTACAACGGTAGGTGTAGTTCTCCCCAAGGCCGTTCTAGTTATTCGTTTCGAGCATCAGAACTGCGAAAATTTTGAGTTTCTCAAGGGTTTCTTATCTCCAAACAGCCACATCTCGCGAACGGATTGACCAATCCGCAAAATTTCTGTTTCATCTGAAAGTAGAAACTCGCCTGATTACAACGGTATGTGTAGTTTTCCACTAGACCGTTCCAGTTATTCGTTTCGAGCATCAGAACTGCGAAAATTTTGAGTTTCTCAAGCGTTTCTTACCTCCAAACTGCCATATTACGCGAACGGATTGACCAATCCGCAAAATTTCTGTTGCATTTGAAAGTAGAAACTCGCCCGATTACAACGGAATGCGCACTTTTCCCCTGGGCCGTTCTAGTTATTCATTTCGAGCATCAGAACTGCGAAATTTTGAGTTTCTCAAGGCGTTTCTTACATCCAACGGCCATATCTCGCGAACCGATTGACCAATCCGCATGATTTCTGTTGCATCTGAAAGTAGAAACTCGCCCGATTACAACGGTAATGTGTAGTTTTCCACTAGACCGTTCCGGTTATTCGTTTCGAGCATCAGAACTGCGAAAATTTTGAGTTTCTCAAGCGTTTCTTACTTCCAAACTGCCACATCTCGCGAACGGATCGACCAATCCGAAAATTTCTGTTGCATCTGAAAGTAGAAACTCGCCGATTACATCGGTGTGCGTACTTTTCCCCTAGGCCGTTCTAGTTATTCGCTTCGAGCATCAGAACTGTGAGAATTTTGAGTTTCTCAAGCGTATCTTACATCCAAACAGCCACATCTCGCGAACGGATTGACCAATCCGCAAAATTTCTGTTTCATCTGAAGGTAGAAACTCGGCCTGATTACAACGGTATGTGTAGTTTTCCACTAGACCGTTCCGGTTATTCGTTTCGAGCATCAGAACTGCGAAAATTTTGAGTTTCTCAAGCGTTTCTTACCTCCAAACGGCCTTATCTCGCGAACGGATTGACCAATCCGCATAATTTCTGTTGCATCTGAAAGTAGAAACTCGCCCGATTACAACGGTATGCGCACTTTTCCCCTGGGCCGTTCTAATTATTCGTTTCGAGCATCAGAACTGCGAAAGTTTTGAGTTTCTCAAGCGTATCTTACATCCAAACAGCCACATCTCGCGAACGATTGACCAATCCGCAAAATTTCTGTTTCATCTGAAGGTAGAAACTCGCCTGATTACAACGGTATGTGTAGTTTTCCACTAGACCGTTCCGGTTATTCGTTTCGAGCATCAGAACTGCGAAAATTTTGAGTTTCTCAAGCGTTTCTTACCTCCAAACGGCCATATCTCGCGAACGGGATTGACCAACTCCGCATAATTTCTGTTGCCATCTGAAAGTAGAAACTCGCCCGATTACAACGGTATGCGCACTTTTCCCCTGGGGCCGTTCTAATTATTCGTTTCGAGCATCAGAACTGCGAAGTTTTGAGTTTCTCAAGCGTTTCTTACATCCAAACGGCCATATCTCGCGAACCGATTGACCAAATCCGCATGATTTCTGTTGCATCTGAAAGCAGAAACTCGCCCGATTACAACGGTATGCGTACTTTTCCCCTAGGCCGTTCTAGTTATTCGCTTCGAGCATCAGAACTGTGAAAATTTTGAGTTTCTCAAGCGTATCTTACCTCCAAACAGGCCACATCTCGCGAACGGATTGACCAATCCGCAAAATTTCTGTTTCATCTGAAAGTAAAAACTCGCCTGATTACAACGGTATGTGTAGTTTTCCACTAGACCGTTCCAGTTATTCGTTTCGAGCATCAGAACTGCGAAAATTTTGAGTTTCTCAAGCGTTTCTTACCTCCAAACTGCCATATCACGCGAACGGATCGACCAATCCGCAAAATTTCTGTTGCATCTGAAAGTAGAAACTCGCCCGATTACAACGGTATGTGTAGTTTTCCCCTAGCCGTTCAGTTATTCGTTCGAGCATCAGAACTGCGAAAATTTTGAGTTTCTCAAGCGTTTCTTACTTCCAAACTGCCATATCTCGCGAACGGATTGACCGATCCGCAAAATTTCTGTTGCATCTGAAAGTAGAAACTCGCCCGATTACAACGCTATGCGCACTTTTCCCCTAGGCTTTCTAGTTATTCGTTTCAAGCATCAGAACTACGAAAATTTAGAGTTTCTCAAGCGTTTCTTACATCCAAAACGGCCATATCTCGCGCGAACGGATTGACCAATCCGCATAATTTCTGTTGCATCTGAAAGTAGAAACTCGCCCGATTACAACGGTATGCGTACTTCTCCCCTACGCCGTTCTAGTCATTCGTTTCGAGCATCAGAACTGCGAAAATTTTGAGTTTCTCAAGCGTTTCTTATCTCCAAACTGCCATATCTCGCGAACGGATTGATCAATCCGCAAAATTTCTGTTGCATCTGAAAGTAGAAACTCGCCCGATTACAACGGTATGCGTACTTCTCCCCTAGGCCGTTCTAGTCATTCGTTTCGAGCATCAGAACTGCGAAAATTTGAGTTTCCCAAGCGTTTCTTACTTCCTAACTGCCATATCTCGCGAACTGGATCGACCAATCCGCAAAATTTCTGTTGCATCTGAAAGTAGAAACTCGCCCGATTACAACGGTATGTGTAGTTTTCCCCTAGGCCGTTCCAGTTATTCGTCTCGAGCATCAGAACTGCGAAAATTTTGAGTTTCTCAAGGGTTTCTTACCTCCAAACAGCCACATCTCGCGAACGGATTTGACCAATCCGCAAAATTTCTGTTTCATCTGAAAGTAGAAACTCGCCTGATTACAACGGTATGTGTAGTTTTCCACTAGACCGTTCCAGTTATTCGTTTCGAGCATCAGAACTGCGAAAATTTTGAGTTTCTCAAGCGTTTCTTACCTCCAAACTGCCATAT